>NC_031797.1:3666329-3675083 GCF_001522545.3 Parus major | reverse complement strand
CAGAGGGATCAGTGGATTTAGGAAGAAGCACAGGGATCAGTGGATTTTGAGTGAAACAGGAATCAGTGGATTTGGGAGGGAAGCACAGAGGTCTGTGGATTTGGGAGGAAACAGGAATTAGTGGATTTGGGAAGGAAGCACAGGGGTCAGTGGATTTCGAGGGGAGCACAGGGATCAGTAGATTTGGGAGGAAACAGGAATCAGTGGATTTCGAGGGGAGCACAGGAATCAGTGGATTTTGAGGGAAGCACAGCCATGAAAGGTTTTGGCAGGGAGAAAACAGATCAGCTAAAGAATATTTCCTTTATAGGAAGGAGTATTTCTTAATTTTAAATATTTCTTAAGCGAAACCCAAATGTGAGATACTGCAGAGAGCAGCCAACTGTTCCCTGGAGGAATAAAATCCATGGATGATCTCATGGATTCCCTGCTGAAGTTTAGACAACCAGAGCTCTGTGCAAATCTCCAACACCATTGAAATTAATTTCAAATTAATTTCAATTAATTTGAAAATTAATTTTCAAATAACACAAAAAATTCTCCAGTGCAGCAGCCCCACCTTCCCACCCCTCCCATGCTGTTCCAGGCACTTGAACTACTCCTTTAGGAAATATTTCCGATTTTTTTAATGCTCTGGAAAGCACAAAAGTGGACACAGAACCTGCTGAAACCTTGCAGGAGAAACCAGAGGCAATCTTCTTGCCATGCAGGTGGTTTATTTGGCTCTGGAGAACGGATGGCACAGGCTGGGCTGGAGACAGCCCATCCTCATTCTGCTCTTCCCAGCTGGAAAAGGAATGCCTGGAAGAGGATTGTGGCATTCCACAGCTTTAAAAACCCAAATTCAGGTGGATTTGTAAACCTAAATTAAGTTTTACCCTGAGCAGATCAGCCTCACAAACACAGTGGGGGCCGCACTCAAAACCCGACAGAATTTGATGAGTAAAGAGGACAAAAAACTCCAAAGCAACAAATTCCCAGAGCTAAAACCAACCCAGCAGATGCTGTGGGGGACGTACCTGGACAGCCACCTCTCGTGGGTGAGCCTTCATGGCCTGCAGAGCTGCCAAGGCCCCGCCGCCCTCCATGATGACGCTGCAGTTCTCGGGCTTGCGCAGGGCCAGCACGCACAGGGCAGCGCAGCCCTGCTCACAGATCTGCAAACACACAGGGCAGCACGCTCACCGCCTGCAAACGGGGCTTGTGTGGGAATAAAAGTGGGGGTGTTTCCCTTTCCTGGTGGTTTTGGAGTTGTTTTTTGTTGTTTTGAGGTTTTGCGCTTGCTGCTCTGGCAGGTAAATCAAAATAATTATCTTTAGAGGTATTTCCAACCTTTGTGGTTGTGGGTTTTGCATGCCAGAGGTGTGAAACACTATCCCCACTACCCACCAGATTCAGGAATTACAAAAACAAAACAACCCATGGTGGAAAAAGCCCTAAATTCACACAAATATCGAGCCAAGCGTTCAAGGTTTATCCATTGCTCAGCTGTGAACACACATCCTGCAGCTCCAGCTGAGCTCCATCCCCATCCCAGAGGGAATTCCCAAGCCCCTGGAGGCTACCTGAGGGTTGGCCAGGTGCTGGCTGATGGCCAGCACAATGAGGTCGGTGGCCCCGGCGTCCACGATGGCGTCCTTGACGTCGTCGTTGCCGGCCACGGCGCGGATGGCGCTGAGCACCTGCTTCACCACGTCCTGCCCCGGGGAGAAAAACCAGCTCAGAATGCAGCAGAGAGAGTTTGGAGGGTTTGGAAAGCAAATCAGAATATCCCCCATCCCTTGGGAATTATCAGCTGTAAAAACTCCACACTCAGTCACTTCCTTGCTGCGTGAGGGACTTTGAAAAGCTCGGCCAGGTCATCGTTAAACAAATCATTAATAAATCAGATATCAACCTCTGGGACTTGAGCATTTAAATCCTCCCAAATCTCTTCTGGCTGGAATGGTGGAAAACCAAACATTCACCTTTTCTGGGAGCAGGCAGAGCTCTGCTGGTGGAGGGTGGAGGCCACAGGAACAATTCTGAGCAAGAAGCTCACAAATTTCACCAGCAGAGCATTTAACTCCCCATCTATGGCTGTGAAAAGGGATCAGAGGGGTTCCAACCCTAATTACACCTAAAATATTGTGCAGGTTCATTAAAATGAACCTCATTCCTCGGGGTAAGATGCTCCCTCCAATCCAAGCCCTAAACATTCCCGTTGCTCACCGGGTGCTCCATGCAGTCAGCCAGCAGAGTCACCATGAAATTTAATCCCCCCAGGTCCACGATTTCCTGGCAGAACTCGTTCCTGACCGAGAGGCGAGAGAGGGTGGCACAGAGCTCGCTCAGAACCCCCGAGTTATCCGTGAAGGCTGCGCAGGAGGGAGGAGGGATGGAGTTAATTAACACAATTAAGGGTGGTTTGCTTTGATGCTTTAAATAGGAAATAGCGGATTTCTATTTATGTATTAAAGCAGGAGAGGTGACACTCTGCTCACTCTGCTCCTGGCCAGAGTCATGATGTCTTCTCTGGGCCTCAGCAGAGACAACAGGCCCCTAAAATTGTCAAATACTTCCTAAATTCAGTGAGAAACTGCTCTGGTAACCTGGCTGCTCCACAGGTTAGCAACAGTACATGGTGGCACATTTTAGCTCTCTCAGGGTTCTTTCATCGACAGAATTAAACCACATTTGAGTGACAAATTCCTGAATCACCTCAAATTTTGTCAACGAGAAGAAACCAGACCAGGAGAGCAGAAATCACAAGTGATCCCCGAGACAATGAGAGAAGAAATCCCAGGTGATTTCCTAATGCTTCCCCATCGGGATCAACATCCCTGGGGTTCATTTTACCTTTTGCAGCTTCAATGAGGACCCTCAAGCCATCGTTCTCCAGGACAATCATCTTGGCGTGATCGTGGGCGTGACCGAAGGGCACGCGGATGTCATCGTCGAACGTCATCACCCTGAGGGCCAAGGCCGCCGTCCTGACCACGTCAGCGCTGTCCCCGTGCTGGATGATGGCTCCAGTGAGCAGAGGGAGGATCCCACCCTTGACAAAGTCCTGCCTGTTCTGCTCGTGCTTGAGGCAGGCGTGCCGCACGCAGCGGATCCCGGCCAGCGTCATCTCCGCGTCCTCCCGCCGCTCCCGCAGGCTCTGCAGCAGCAGCTCCTGCCCGGCGGCATCCAGCAGGTCTGGCTGCCCATCCAGCAGGGCAGAGAGCGTGGAGAAGGCTTGGAGCAGTAAATCCCTGTCTCCTGCAGCCAGCTGGCAGGCTGAGAACACCACGGGGTAGGCGCCGTTCTGGCCGGCCAGGTAGCGGAAGGCCAGCTGCTCCTTGCACTGCGCCGCCAGCGCCGAGAGCTGCTCGGGCAGCTCGGCCACGTCCTGCTCGGCCACGGCTCTGCCCAGGGAGTCCAGGGTCTGAGGGACACACCAAGGGTTAGTTCTGCACCTCAGTCGTGCAGGAGTGACAGCAATCTGTTTATTTTTCAGCTGAAAACCCTTTTGGTGTTATGGGAGTGCCGGAGGGCGGCGTTTGGGTTTGGTGGAACCCTCGGAGGGGCAGGGGGGTCCCTGTGCCACCACTGCCACTCCTCCACGGGGCACCAGTCTGACCAGTACCAGCTGAACTGGGTCCAGCCAGCACATTCCAGCTCTGCAAGTGTCCACAGCCAGGTTGGACAAGGGCATGCAGCAACCTGGGATGAGTGGAACTGATCCCCACCTTGTCACCAGAGCTCTGAGTGCCACATCCTGTCATTCCCTCCAGGGATGGAGACCCCAAACCCCCCCTGGGCAGCCCCTGAGCACCTTTTCCATGAGGAAATCCCTCCTGATGGCCCAGCCGAGCCTCCCCTGGCACACCTTGGGGCCATCTTCCCTCCCTCCCAGCCCCACTTACACAGATTCCCTCCCTGAAAAGTGCAAGGAGCTCTTGGAACTTTTATATTTGCAGAATAAATGGGATTAACTGCTTGAAGAGCTCCCAGAGAAATGGGGCAGGGGCAGAAGCTGGCCCAGTACTTATATTGCTGTTATATAACCCTGATCCTTAGGAGACAGCAGCAATTTGTGCTCCTACCAGCAGGATTTGATGCTTTTGTCTCTGCCCGT
Organism: Parus major; assembly: GCF_001522545.3. Lineage (NCBI taxonomy): Eukaryota > Metazoa > Chordata > Aves > Passeriformes > Paridae > Parus > Parus major. The sequence goes on along the minus strand of NC_031797.1, from coordinate 3,670,981 downwards.
TCTCAGAGGCAGGAGGTCGCACAGCTTTCACAATATTGCTCAGGTCCACGCCTAAAAGGGGAAATAAAACCGAGTTTAATATTGGTTCCAGGACAATTAGAGTCAAATAAACAGTATTAGCCCCAGTTCTAGGGAAAAGCTGCCAAGTTAACCACAGAGAACAAAGATGAAATTGTTGTAAAGACGCTGAAATGTTCAATTCTGACTGTAAGGTCAAATTCAGCCTGGAACAAAGCCTGATGTCAGTTGAGGAGAAAAAAAGAGAAGGAATTTCATTTCACTGACCAAATTTTGCCCTCCAGCTTCCCTCTAAGCAATTTTGCAGTCATAATTAATCCACAAAACCAGGTCAGCATTAATGGTGTCCCCGTTCCACCTCACAAAGGTGGAATTTCCACATTTCCAATGCCACGAGATTCTTTTAAACCTTGGGATTTGTAAAACCCCAGCCTGTAACAACCCGAGCTGCAGAACACATCCCGTACCTTGGGACTCGAACTGCTGCACGGCTTCTCTCACGGCCTCCTCTGGATCCATCTCGAACTCGGTGATGTTTTCCTGCACCGCATCGTCAAACGTTTCCTGGGCGATCTGTTTGGACCCCATTTTCCCGGGATGGGTGGATGCTCTGCCGTGTCCTGCTGTTCAGAGAGACCGCAGCTAATTTTGGTGCAAAACCTCCTCGTGCCAACCAGAAACAAAGCAAGGGGCTCGTTCTTCCTCAAGACAAAAGCTCCGAGCTCTGAATCAAAAACATACAGACAAAAGGTATGGCCGGCTTTTTACTTCATGGAGAAAATACGGAAATTCAGAGGGATAAGGAGACATTTCAGCAGCATTACAGGATTTCCATGGGGTTTCAGGATCTATCACCGTGACAGAGCGCTCACTGCCCGGTAACGGCCCTGGGCCCTCAGCCCGTCCTGCCCCGCTTCCCCCGGGCCCCGGCGCATCCCACACCCCCTCAGCAGGCCCCGCCAGCCTGCGGGACCGCGCCCCGCAGCTCCCAGCGGCGCGAAGAGGGCCCCGAAGGAAGGCGGCGGTGCTGGGGGAGCTCCGGGGCGCACCCACGGCCCCGCTCCCCCTCACAACCCACCTGGGCTCCCGCCGGCCGCCCCCGCCGGACAAAAGGCGAGGGCGGAACGGCCCCACTCGGCCGCCGTAGGCGAGCCCCGCCCGCGTGCGCATGCGCTGCTGCCCAAATTCGCGCCGTTCGCTCTCACGCCGAACGAAAAAGAGCGCGGGGCGCCGCAGCGCGCATGCGCAGCGCTCCCGCGCCCGGCTGCTCCCACGCACGCGCAGTACGCGCAGCGTGCCCGGGCGCGCCCTCAGGGCAGCGGCTGCTCCCTCCGAGCGGGACGCCGCGGGCCGCTCCCCTCGCTCCCGTCCCGCTTACCGGCAGCGCGCCCGCACCGTTAGTACCGCGCCGCGCCGCGCCCGCTCCGCCTGCCTGCAGGGGATGAGGCGGCTCCGCGCAGCGCAGGCGCGGCGGGGCCCGGGGGGCGTGGTTAAGGCGCGTGGGGCGCGGCCAATGTGAGGGCGGCGGTGATTAGCTCGGTTTGGGGGCGTGGCCTAAAAGGGGGCGTAACCAGCAGCGGTCTCCGTGAGGCCCGGGAGCGGCGGGAGGGGCGTGGCTACCGGCGAGGAGGGCGTGGCCACCGGGAGGCCCCGGTGTGGCGGGAGGCGGCGGGGCCGGGGCCGCCTCGGTGAGGGCGGTCCGGGCTCGGGCTCCGGCTCCTCCTCCCGGCGCTGCGCGGCTGGCGGCGGGGAAGCGTGAGGCTCCCCTCAGGCTGCGCCTCCCCTCAGGCCGCGGCGGGACCCCGGGCCCGCGCCAGGCCGTGCCGTGCCGTGCCCCGGGCGTCGTGAGGGGAAGATGGCCTCTCGGAGGATCACCCGCGAGACGTTCGAGGCCGTGGTGCAGGACAAAGTTAAACGGTACCGCATGGAGCGGAGCGATGCCGCGGGGGGCTCCATCCATCATTTCAAAGGTAGGGAGGAGCGGGATGTCGGCGGCAGCCTCGCCATTTATTTGCCTTGTGCTGGTGTTTTTCCACATCCATTTTTATGGAAGAGGCGAACAGCTGGGGAAGGACTGACACCGTGAAGGGGGGAAAAAAATGGGAATTCAGACAAAGGAATGGTGTTCAGCATCAGAGAGTGGGTCCAATTTCAGCCAGGTCTCCAGGGATGTTGCTGCAGGATGGAATTCTGGTGATGGCTAATAAGTTAAATAAATGTAGGAGTGCACTGGAAGCCTTTGGGTCTTTGTGTTTGGTGTTATTTTGGGGGAAAAAAAGCTCAAAGCAGGGCATTGACCTCATGAACATAACGCAAAACGTGGTCCCCAAATTATTTTACCTCTTAAATTTGGGATATAAAATGTCCAGCGAGACACTTGGATTCCATTCACAGGGATGGACGTTCATAGGAGAGCTTTAAAATGCAATCTGTTATTTTCAGAGTTGTATGAGCCCTGAAGAAATAATTCATATTACACATTTCCATTCTTTACTTTCTGAATTAAACTTCTGGGATTGGGGAACGAGGATCTTGGATAATGAGAAACACTAGAATTATAATGAGGTAATTGTAGTTGAGTTTGTAGAAGATACGAGTTTCTGTCCAGCTGTGGAATTCTTCCTGGGAATTCTGGTCTGGGTGACAAGGTGAGGATTGGCCAAAGCTTGGGGTTGGTGGTCCTGGTGGTTTTTGACAATTTGAATTCTGGAAAAGCTGAAAATTCAGAGTTTTGATGGTTTTTATGCCTCGGGAACGCCAGTGGAAGATCAAGACTTGAGCAAAGAAAAATTTGATTTAGAGGAGAACTTGAGCTCCTCAATGCATGTAGGGATTGGAATATGGGAATGGGAATAACCTGAAGTCAGATACATGGATTTCCTTCAGAAATTTTGACATTTTGACTCTTTTAAACCTCTAAACGTTTGGTTTTCCCAGCTCACTCCAGGCCGCTGCCCCGGCCCCGCTTCCACGGCGACGGGAGGTTCCCTCACGCCAACTCCCAGCACGAGGACTGGAGCGAGGATCCCAGGGAAGATTATCCCAGGGAAGATTATCCCGGGGAAAACTATCCCGGCCCTTCCTACAGACCCGCCAGCCCCCTGCTCCGCAAGGAGAATTATTTCCACGAACAATTCGCCCGCCCCGCGCCCCGGGAGCGGGAATTCGGCCGGGATTACGGGCGCCCCGCTCCCCAAAACCGGGAATTTGGGCGTGCAGCTGCCCCAAACAGGGAATACGGGCACCACCCCGCTCCTCACAACCGGGAGTACGGACAGCAGAACCGGGAATACGGGCGGGAGAGGGATTACGGGCAGGATTACGGCCCCTCGGATTCCTGGGAAGGCAGCGGGCCGCACGAAGCCGAGTTTGGCTCCTCGGATATTTTAGGGGATTTCAGGTCTCCCGGGCTGATGGAGGAGGAGTACGGCGGCGTGGAGAATCAGGAGTACGAGGCGGAGTTCGGGGCGCCGGACAGCGAGTTCCGGCCGCCGCTGCGCAGGGGAGCCGTGGGCAGGGGGAGAGTCCTGAGGGGGAAGCGCCTCACCAGGGGGGTGGTTAAACCCAAAGTGTTCAAAGGAGACGTCAAAAGCCCCCTGAAGAAGTGGAACGTGAAGAAACCGGGCCTGGATCCCAAAGCTCTGGATCAGCCTCTGGAAGTCGCCGAGCGCCCCAACCAGAGGCCGGTGCCCCTCCAGCAGCGCCCCAACCCCAAGCTGCCCCCACACCCTCTGGCAGCCCAGAGACCCATCCTCAGGCTGCCAAAACCCGCCCACGTCTTCAGGAACCTCAACTTTGACCTGGTGGATAAATCTGACATTTTCTCCACCTTCGGCATCGAGATCATCAAGTGGGCCGGGTTCCACGCCGTCAAGAACGACGCCGAGTTCTCGCGGCTCTTTGGGGCCCTCTTCGAGCTGGAGACTGAGACCTGTGCCAAAATGCTGGCCTCCTTCAAGTGCTCCCTGAGGCCAGAGCACAGAGATTATTGCTTCTTCACCATCAAGAGCTTGCAGCACGCCGCCCTGAAAACCCCCAAGGTGGACAACGAGTTTTTGAACATGCTGCTGGACAAGGGGGCGGTGAAAACCAAGAATTGCTTCTTCGAGATCATCAAACCTTTCGATAAATACATCATGAGGCTCCAGGACCGCCTCCTCAAGGGGGTGACGCCGCTGCTGATGGCCTGCAACGCCTACGAGCTGAGCATTAAAACCAACGGCTTCGGCAATCCCAGGGAAATGGCCAACGCCTTCGAGACCACCGTGTCCCTCTGCCGAAAATCCCTGGCTCTGCTGGGCCAGACCTTTGCTCTGGCCTCTGTTTTCAGGCAGGAGAAAATCCTGGAGGCTGTGGGGCTCCAGGAGATGGCTCCGGCGCCGACGTCCTTCCCGAATTTCGATGATTCCACGCTGTTTGGGAGGGAGTACATTGAGAATTTGAAGGCTTGGCTGGAGAAGAGCGGATACCCCATCCAGATGAAGAGAGCGGAGGCGGAATCCACGGAGCAGCTCAAAGCAGCCTCGCCCGACACCAAAGGTAACGGGGAGGGAGAGGGCAGGGAGGTGCTCTGCAGGGTGTGTTTCATCCTTAGGTCAGGAATTCCTGACTCTGGGAATTCCAGCTGAATCCCA
>NC_031797.1:3659502-3662729 GCF_001522545.3 Parus major | reverse complement strand
CTGCAATCCACAAAAAAGGATTTCTACTGGAAAAACCCAAACATAATTTCATTTATTCTCTGTTTATGAAGTGAGTGGTTCTCAGCTGCACTGACCTTTCCTAACAGAACATTTTTCTCCTTGCAGTGGATGCCAAAACCATGGAAACTGCAGAGAAACTCGCCAAGTTTGTGGCTCAGGTAGGACCAGAAATTGAGCAATTCAGCATTGACAACAGTGCAGATAACCCCGACCTCTGGTGAGTCCCAAATCCTTCCTTTTCCTCCCATTTTTGCTGAAATCTCTGGTTTTTCTGTGTTTAGGAATGGAGGATTTGGGGCAATTCTCCCTGCACCTCCATTAATGGTGAATATCTGAAATATCTCAGAGAAAAAACACCAATTATGTGTAGAAATATTGATTTCTTTTTGATCCTAATAATCAACCAGAACCCTGCAACAGCCACATTTTCATGGTGATTCCAATGAATTCGTTCTTCCCAATGAATTTATTCATTCCCAGAAGAATTTTTGGGAAGGGAAAATTCCCAAATCCCTGCTGAAAGGGAAAATTGCTGCTTTTAGGAATGGAATCCCTCATTTCTCCCCAAAAAACACCGCTCCAAAATCAACCTGAGATTTATTCCTAATATCCTACATCATTCCAGATGAAGAAAAATCTCTTTTTGACCTTGATTTCCCTGGATTTCTGACCTTAATTTCCCTGGATTTTTGACCCCAGTTTTACCTGGATTTTTTACCTTAATTTCCAGGATTTTTTACNGTTCTTGTGGTGAAATCATGTCCTTCCTTCTCTTTCTGGCACCTGTTTAAACCTTAAATCCAAGATTTTCACCTCAAGGCAGGGACCAACCTGGGACTGGCTTGATTACAGAGGAAATATTTGCATATATGCAAATACGGAGGCATCACCATCACTGCTTTAATCATCTCCGTTCCTTTGGAGGTGTTCTTATCCCATCACTGAGTTGGGCCAGTGATTCCTCCTGCCTAAAACATCCTGGATTTTTCCTGATTCATCCTGTTTTTTCCCTAACCGAGCCTCAGGTTCTTTCTCAGGGGGGTTTTGGGGTGAATGCTTGGAAATTTGTCACTCAGCCCTTTGGAGCAGCGTTCAAATAAGCTGATTTTCCACAAAATCCTTTTGCTGCAGGAAGAAATTGCCTTTTTAAGGATGATTTCACTTGCCCAGCATGGCCATGGATGTGTTTTTTAGTCCAGGGTGTTTTTAATAATGAGCAGGTGCAGGATCTCAGTTTAAATTTAGGGTTTTCCCTGATTTGTTTTAGTTTGGGATGGAAGCACTGGAAAAGTGTGGGTGCCTTGGGAAGAGCATTTCCAGCAGGAAGGGGAATTTTCAGGGAGGGGATCCTGCTCCTCTCCCTCTGGAATATCCAGTTCTGGGCTCCAGGAGCACCAGGAGAGGCTCCAGAAATTATCTGGGGTCTGGAGAAGGAAAGGCTGAGAGGGGATCCCCAAAATCCACACAAATATCCCCAAAAAGTGTCCAGAAGGTGGTGCCAGGCTCTTCCCAGTGCCAGGACAAGGGAAACCAAAGCACAACGAGTTCCACCTCCATTTCAGGAAGATTTTTTTTGTTTTTCCATGGAAGTGGCAAAGCTCTGGGATGGAACCTGAACCTTCATTTGGGGACATCCCAACCCCATTTCTGTGTCACCTGCTCCAGCTTGGGTTTGGGATCTCCAAATATCCCATCCCACCCATCCTGGGGTTCTGTTCCCTGCAAACACCTGGGAAAACTGCAAATACCAAACTGTGTGAAAACACAAAAATAAATAAAACAAATAAAAATTCCAACATCTTGCTGCTCTGCTGATGAGAATAAAACAACGAGCAGGATTTTGATTGTTTTTTATTTCTCCCCACAGCCCCCCAGCGAGCTGACAGGAAAGTTTTGGACACAATTGAGCAGCTGGTGACCAGCATCGTGTCAGGAACTTTATCTGCCAAAGACAGGAACGCCCAGAAGAACTCTCCCGAATTTTGGTGGGTGTGTGGGAACTGGGTGAGATATTTGGAGTGGCTGTAATTAAAACTTCAGCCTTTCACTCAGTGGGAAAGATCAAAGCCTGTTGTGTATTTAATCATCTTTTTTTTGGGGTTTTTTTTGGGGGGGGGGAATGTTTTCCTGGAGCTAATTATCCCTGCTGTCCCTGGGAGTGATCCTGGTGTTTGTGTTGCTGCTTTTGATGTGCCAATAATGGCTCTTTGTCGATCCAAATCCAAGGTGTTGAAAGCAATTTGCATTTTAGGAGCAAATTCAGGTGGTTGGAGACATCCAGCAAGGTAGCAGGATTTCGAATTCCAGGGAAAACCTTGGGAGAGGGGGAGCTGAGACATCTCCAGGTGTGTGACAGCACCTCTTGGTGTGTGAGCTGATTAATTACCCAAACGATTCCCATCAAACCTCTCAATTATTTATTTCCTTGCTGCTTGTTATTCCCAGAAAAACCTGCTTTGCCTCGTGCTAAACACCTGGGGTAAAGGAAAAAAAAACACAGTTGGGTTGCTGAGGGGCTTTTACTTTAAAAAATTAAGATTTTTCAGCTGATCTTTCCTTTTTTTTCCCTGTTTTTCAGGTTCCTGTCCGACGAGGAGAGCCTGGAGTACAAATATTACAGGCTGAGGCTGTCAGAGGTGCAGAGGAGGAGCCTGGCTGGGGAAGGAGCTGCCCCAGAGTCCCTCCGGGCCATGCTTTATGCCAGGAGAGTCGCCAGCATCAAAAGGAAGCTTTTCAAAAGGAAAAAAAAACCTGGAATTCTCCCTCTCCGCGCCAGCAGAGCCAGGAAGGCGAGGAGAACAACCACAGGCACTCAGACTGTGCTGTCAGCTGGGACAGTGCTGAAGCACCAGGACAAAAACCTCCCAGATTCAGGGCAGGGGAAGATTTCCCTGGCAGATCCCCAGCAGATCCCTGCCCTGGACATCACCTCGGCCGCCCCAGGCGCCAGCAGCTCCGAGATCCCGGTGCCTGCGGAGCAAAAAACACATCCCGAGGAGTTCTCAGCATCCCCAGAGCTTCTCCCAGCCCTGGGCTCTCAGTTCCCTGATGGTGAGTGAGGGCTGGGCTTGGATTTGGGGTTGTGGATGTAATCAGGGGAAAAGGAAATGTGGGGTTGGGTTTGAAGTTTTAAATTGTGTTCAGGAAAAGCAAATTTCTCCTGCTGTGTGGTTGTCCACAGAATTTCTGCTGGAAAACTCAGTTAG
>NC_031797.1:3655562-3657237 GCF_001522545.3 Parus major | reverse complement strand
GGATTTTTAACCTCATTTCCCCTGAATTTTTGACCCCAGTTTAACCTGAATTTTTAACCTCATTTCCCCTGGATTTTTGACCCCAGTTTAACCTGAATTTTCAACCTCATTTCCCCTAAACTTTTAACCCTACTTTCAAACCAGGATTCAAAACCACCCACCCTTTTCAACCTCATTTTCACCAAACTTTCCACCTTTACCCTCCCTGAACTTCCACCTCAATTCCCTGGCCTTCTCACCTTCATTCCCCTACATTTTAATTCATTTCTTTTTCATTTCCAACCTTTCCTCACCCCAGGTTCCTCCAGGACCAAAGCAGCTCCGCGTTCAGGTTTTACCGGATGAAGGTTTACGAGCTCTGCCCCTCCATCAGCTTCAGCCCCGAGGCCTCAGACAGCACCAAAACCACCCCAAAACCCCTGGAGATCTCCGAAGACGAGGAAGAAGAAGAGGAAGAAGAAGAAGAAGAAGAGGATGAAGCTGAGTTTGAAACCTCCCAACCTCTGGGGGACGAGGAGGAGGAGGAGGATGAGGATGAGGAGGACGTGGCAGCAGGTAGAAGGGTGACAAACCTAGAGGAAGATTTGCTTTCCAGAGCAGGAGAGGAGATTTCAGGAGGTGAAATGCAGCTCTCCAGCCCCTCTGATGCTGCTGTCCCAAATCTGTCGACACAGGCACCGAACCCGGCCCCCGGCGCGCGATTCCCCCGCAAAAGAGTCAGCAGCAAGTCCCTGAAAGTGGGGATGATCCCGGCTTCCAAAAGGATCTGCCTGATAGAGGAGCCCAAAGGTGGGTGGACACTGAGATATTTCAATTTTATATATAAAATAAATGGGGATTTTGGTAAAAATCCTGATTTTTTAGGCTTTTTTTGCTTAAAAATGGCATTTTTTCATACAAAACTGAGCATAAAATTGACTTTACATCTTCATTGAATTGGCAAAGGAAAAGCTGAATTGAGGAACCCAAAGTTGGGTGGACATTGAGATATTTCACTTTTATATATAAAATAAAAGGGGATTTGGGTAAAAATCCTGATTTTTTAGGTTTTCTTGCTTTAAAAATGGCATTTTTCCATAGAATAATTAACACAAAATTGACTTTAAATGTTTGAGGCAGCCAAAAGGAGAAGCTGAACAAATCATTTGTGTTCTGCTCCAACAGCAAAGTTCATATCAAAAATATTCTCAGAGTATAAATTGAATTTTTTTTAATTAATTCTGATTTTTTTCCTCATTCTAATTCTTCTTGTTGCTTCTGTTCTAGGTCCAGGCGTTGAGTTAAGCTTGAAAATTTGGATTTTTTGGAGTTTTTTCCCTGAAATAATTTAAATTTCCAGCTGAATTTTGGGTTTGTTTGCTTTGCAGTGCATGAACCTGTCAGGATTGCTTATGACAGACCTCGGGGCTGCCCTGTCACAAAGAAGAAAAAGGTAAAAAATTCACATTTCTGCCATAAAAATCAAATTACAAATGAGATATTTTTGGGGAAAAAAAATTCTGACTTTTCAAGAAATCAGGTTTTTTATTTTTTTTAAAGGAATTTCCCTTTTTAAGGTTTTTTTTTAAGGATTTTTTATTTAAAGGGATTTTTTTCTACAGGAAATTTTTAAAGGAAATGTTTAAAAATTGCTTGGAAAGAAGGAAATTCCTGTAAAAATTGGTTTAAAAGAAGG
>NC_031797.1:3654185-3655462 GCF_001522545.3 Parus major | reverse complement strand
CTGGGATGCAGGAACGCCAGGATTCGGGATTGCAGGAATGCTGGGATGCAGGAACGCCAGGATTCGGGATTGCAGGAATTCTGGGATGCAGGAACACCAGGATTCAGGCTCTTACACAGCATCACGCTCCCGCTCCTTACGGCTCAATCCCGGGATCCGGAACGCTTTGCTCCGGCTCCTCTTGGGTCCTGGGGAAAACGGGATCGGGGTGAGGAGGAGCCTCCGCAGCCCCCGGAATTCCCAGCTGTTTGCAGACGTACTTGCCTTCCTGCGCTGGAGCCAGCCGGTACTCGTCGAAATCCAACGCTCCTGCCATGGAGAGAGGGATCAGCCCGGGATCAGCCCGGATCTGCTGGGATCAGCCCAGATCAGCCCGGGATCAGCCGGGATCAGCCCAGATCAGCCCGGGATCAGCCCAGATCAGCCGGGATCAGCCCGGGATCAGCCGGGATCACATGGGATCAGCCGGGATCAGCCGGGATCAGCCCGGGATCAGCCGGGATCAGCCCGGGATCAGCCGGGATCAGCCGGGATCCACCGGGATCAGCCCAGATCAGCTGGGATCACCCGGGATCAGCCCGGGATCAGCCCAGATCAGCCGGGATCAGCCCAGATCAGCCGGGATCAGCCGGGATCAGCCGGGACCAGCCGGGATCAGCCGGGGATCAGCCGGGATCAGCCGGGATCAGCCCAGGATCAGCCGGGACCAGCCCAGATCAGCCGGGATCAGCCCAGATCAGCCGGGATCAGCCCAGATCAGCCCGGGATCAGCTGGGATCAGCCCGGGATCAGCCGGGATCAGCCCAGGATCAGCCGGGACCAGCCGGGACCAGCCGGGATCAGCCGGGATCAGCCGGGATCAGGGATCCACCCCTGCCCAGGTGCGATCCCCCAGCCTCACCTGGGCGCTCCCTGCCCGTGCCTTTGCTCTCGGCAAACCTCCGGAGCAGCATCTCCGTGCCGATGTTCTCCACGTTCTGCTTGAACTCCTCGTGGACCTGGCGGGAAAAGGAAGGGAAAGGCGCCTGGAATAAGGAGGGAAAATGGGAATGGGGAGGGGGTCACTCACCTGGGGACTCACCTGGCCGATCTGGACGTGGGTGTCCTCCACGGAGTGGGAGTAGGAGCCGATGAGCCCCTTCATGTGCCGCAGGTGGGCTTCTTCCACCTCCTGGAAGCGCTGGAGCGGGAAAAAATGGGAGGTCAGGACAGGGGGGTATCCCCAGGGATCGGCAGGTGGGCAGGGAAGGGGGTTTGGGAGGGGTGGGATGGCCCCA
>NC_031797.1:3650035-3651615 GCF_001522545.3 Parus major | reverse complement strand
AGGTGACAGGGATCACTGTGGGACAACAGCACCATGCAGGGAGGCTCAAGAACCACCAGGGAAGAGGAACAAGAACCACCACGAGGGCACCACTGAAGGGGACTCCGGGACCATCGGGGACAGCACAGGCGGCACCAACCACCCAGGGACCACCCAGGGACCACCCAGGGACCACCCAGGGACCACCCAGGGCAGGGGGTGACGGGGACACCGGGGGCTGTCACCTTGTCGATCTCCTTCTGGCTGGTGCCCTCCTTGCGCAGCCGCTCGTACTCCTGGCACTTGCTGTGGTAGCTCTCCTTGGACTTGGGCAGCAGCTGGGCCACGCCGTGCAGGAGCTGCACGGCCTCCAGCGTCCCCGCCACCTCCTCCTTGGACTGCGTGGGGACAGCGGCGTGGGCTGGCTGGGGACAGCAGCGAGGGGACGAGGACGGGGAAGGGGGGACGGCGCTACCTTCTTGTGCACCCGGCCCTGCTCCTCGCCGTAGCGCGAGATCTCCTTGATGAGGTCGTGCAGCTTCTTCATCAGCTCCAGGTGGCACAGGGCCAGCTTGTCCGAGGAGATGCGGAAAACCTCCCAGAGAGGAGCGAAAGTCCTGCTCGGGGAGGTGGGAGAGGGTCACCACGAGGGTCCCCGGGGTCCCCAAAACCGCCTGGAGGAGCCCCAAACCCCCGTACCCCAGCTGGGTCCCGTTCGTGGCCATCTTGGACAGCTTCACCATGGCCTTGGCGTAGTTCTCCTCGATGGCAGCCCTGGGGTGGTGGGGAGAGGGATTTGGGATGGAGACAGGGTTTTGGGGACCCTCCCAGGGTTTTGGGGACCCCCTCAGGGTTTTGGAGACCCTCCCCCAGGGTTCTGGGAACCCCTTCAGGGTTTTGGGGACCCTCCCCCAGGGTTTTGGGGACCTTCCCTAGGGCTTTGGGGACCCCTCTCCAGGGTTTTGGGAACCCCCTCAGGGTTTTGGGGACCCCCTCAGGGTTTTAGGGATGTCCCCAGGGTTTTGGGGACCCCTTCAGGGTTTTGGGGACCCCCTCTCAGGGTTTTGGGGACCCCTCAGGGTTTTGGGGACCCCCCCAGGGTTTTGGGGACCTTCCCCGGGGTTTTGGGGACCTCCTCAGGGTTTTAGGGACCCCCCCATGGTTTTGGGGACCCTCCCCAGGGTTTTGAGGACCCTCCCAGGGTTTTGAGGACCCCCTCTCAGGGTTTTGAGGACCCTCCCCGGGGTTGTGGGGACCCCCCTCAGGGTTTTGGGGACCCCCCTCAGGGTTTTGGGGACCCCCTGTCAGGGTTTTGGGGACCCCCCTCAGGGTTTTGGGGACCCCCTCTCAGGGTTTTGGGGACACCCCCGGGTACCTCTCCCGGACGAAGTCAGCGAGCTCCTTGGTGGAGATCTGCCCGTGCTTCATGTTGTGGTACAGGACGTCGAAGCCGTGGTTCTTCTCTCCCTGCCAGGGGACCCCCCCTCAAATCCCAAATCCCAAGGGACCCCCATTTCCCCGGGACCAGCGTTTGGAGAGGCCCAAACCCCCCCGGGATGGGGGTGCCGAGCCCCCCACCCCTGCCCAGAGCCGGCCCCGGG
>NC_031797.1:3642818-3643519 GCF_001522545.3 Parus major | reverse complement strand
CAACCTTTGCAGGGATGGGACCCCCCCAAAGTTGTCCCAGATTTGGAGACCCCCCCTCATTTTGAGGGTTTGGGTGTGGGGGGGGGGAGAATTGTGGCTCATCCAGGGAAAGGGAGGGGGGAAAAAAAAACCCCAAAATTCCAACAAAACACCAAAAATTTACCCTGTTCCATCGAGCTGCCCGCGGGGAGGGGGTGGGGACACACATCCTGTCCCCCCCTCCCTGTCCCCAGCTGGTCCCTTGTCCCCTCCCGGGGCTGGCAGCGGGTGCAGAGCGAGGCTGGCGTGGGGCGTGCGCGGCGTTTTTTGGGGAGGGGGAAGGTGGGGGGACACTGCCCCATCTCCCAGCGCGGTGTGGGGGGCTCTGAGGAGGGTGAGGAGGGTGAGGGTGACCCCCCTGAGCCCTCAGAACTCCACCTTGCAGGCGGGGAAGGTCTCGTCCTGCATGGCCACGGTGCTGTTGCTGCCCAGCACGGTGATGCCCAGCTCCTGCTGCCGCTCGTGCGTCTCCTGGTACCACTCGTGCATCACCAGCGAGTCGAAAGTGGGGATCAAAGTCACCTGAGGGGACGCCCAGGACACTCTGTCACCCCCAAATTATCAGCAAGGGGCACCCAGGACTTCTTGTCACCCGCCCTGCACTGGCAAGGGGCACCCAGGACTTTTTGTCACCCCCAAATTATCGGGAAGGGGCACCCAGG
>NC_031797.1:3641191-3642575 GCF_001522545.3 Parus major | reverse complement strand
ATTGGCCAGCGCGCCCGGCAGCGGTGACCGCAGCCAGCGGCCGCCGCCTCCCATTGGCCGAGGCGCCGCCGCGCCGCGCGCGGGGAGGGGGCTGATTTGCATTTTTAAAGCGGCCGCCGCCCCGAAAGCGCGGCGGGAGCGGCGCGGGGGGAGATGCGGGAGCCGCCTGCACCGGAGAGCCGCCGCCGCCGTCCCCCGGCTGTCACCGGCGCCAGGCCGTCACCCCTCTCCCGGGACTGCCGCCACCGCTGGCGCTGCCGCCCCCCGAGCTCGCGGCGCTGCTCCCGGTGCAGCCGCTCCCTCCCGCGCCCCCCGCCGCGACCCCGCCGGTTGTCACCGCACCCGCGGTCCCGGGCTGTGCCCCCCCCGCCGCCGCCGGTGCCAGCCGGTGCCTCGCACCCCGCTGAGCTCATGCCCCGGCTCCGGCTGTCACGGGCGCAGCTGCGGGAGCGGGCACGGGGCTGTCCCCGCGGGCAGGGCGGACCCGGCGGGAGGGACATTCCCGTTCTCCCGGGGGGATTCACCCAACGTCCCGGCGAGGCGGGGGACACGCCAGCCCCGCGGTGCCACCGGAGCCGGCACGGCGGGGACGTCAGGCGGAGGCTCGGGTTACGCTGCCTTTTGTCCCGGCGACACCTGGCAGGTGTCACCGCGCCCGGGTGGCAGCGCCGCCGGGCTCGGGGGGCGCGGGGCTCGGAGACCCCTCCCCAAATCCAGGGTCGGGCCTCTGTCACCTCCGTGACCCCGCGGTGTCCCCGCGGCCACACAAGGGAGGGGGGAGATGGCGGAGAAGCCGCCGGGACCCCCTCCCCAAAAGCCACTGGGACCAGTCTGAGCGCTGGGAAAACGCGGAGTGGGGGGCTCAGAGGGGGCTGGGGGCTCCGGGACACCCCTGGGGACAGCCCCAGCCCCGGGGGTCACACCGGGTCCAGGGGACCGAACCCAGCCGTGGCTGAGGAGCCCCCTCCCCAAAACACCCCTCGGTGGAGCGAAGGGCCCGGGAAGGAGGAGATTTTGGGGAAGGGGAGGTTTGGGATTGGCTGGGCGGGGTGGGAGAGGGGAATTTTGGGGTGGGAAGGGGAATTTGGGGGTGGGTACGGGGGGTTTTGAGGGGGTTTTTTTACCCCCTGGTCCTGCCAGCCTCGTGCTGCCCACAAAGGGCACGGGGGGGACACGGGGAGCACCGAGGAGGCTCCGAACCCCCCCAAAAATCCCCCCAAAAAGCTGCGGGGGCCGAAGGCAGAGGCTGAAGCCCCCTCCTCCTCCTCCTCCTGCTGCTGCTGCTGCTGCTCGTGGGGCCGGGGGCGGCGGGGCTGGGATGCAGGGATGGGGATGGGGATGGGGATGGGGTTGTCATGGCAACCCCGCATCCAGCCTCAGCCTC
>NC_031797.1:3638463-3638980 GCF_001522545.3 Parus major | reverse complement strand
GCACCCAGGACTTCTTGTCACCCCCCCTGCACCAGCATGGGGCACCCAGAGCACTCTGTCACCCCCAAAATTATTGGGAAGGGGCGCCCAGGGCATTTTGTCACCCCCCAAATTATCGGGAAGGGGCACCCAGGACTTTTTGTCACCCCCAAATTATCGGGAAGGGGCACCCAGGGCACTTTGTCACCCCCCCTGTACCAGCAAAGGGCATCCAGGACATTTTGTCACCCCCAAATTATCGGGAAGGGGCACCCAGAGCATTTTGTCACCCCTCAGATTTTTGGGATGAGGCACCCAGGACATTTTGTCACCCCCCAGACATCAGGAAGGGGCACCCAAAACATTCAGTCAGCTCCTCAGGCGCTGGGAAGAGGCACCCAAGATATTTTGTCACCCCCAAATTATCAGCAAGGGGCACCCAGAGCGTTTTGTCACCCCCCAAATTATCGGGAAGGGGCTCCCAGGACTTTTTGGCACCCCCAAAATTATCATGGCTGATCCCATCTCCCCTTGTCAC
>NC_031797.1:3634036-3636776 GCF_001522545.3 Parus major | reverse complement strand
ACGGCCGCAGCGGCAGCGACAGCCCCCCTTTGGCGGCCTCGGGCTCGTCCCCGGAGCCGCGGGAGCGCTGCCCGTCCTCCGGCGGGGACTCGCTGACCGGCGGCAGCACCTGCTCGAAGGACACCGAGAGCGACTCGTCCACCTCGGTGGAGTGCGGGGAGCCCACCTCAGCCGGCAGCGAGGGCGTGGTGATGGTGGGGGACACGTCGGGGACGTCGTCCTTGAAGGGGCTGAGGGACAGGCACCCCGCCTGCTTGTCCGGCGCCGAGCCCTCCTTGCCCGCTGCGGCCGCCGGCCACGCGTTCTGCTGCCGGCCCGGCTCCTCCGCGCCCTCCTCCACCGGAGACTGGTGGAAGGGCGTGTGGCCGGCGCTGGCCGGCCCCGAGCTGGCCGGGGACATCATCTCCAGCGTTTTCTCCTCGGAGCTGCCGCAGGGATCCTCGGCGCCCTCGGGGCCGTGGTTGAGCAGCCCGGTGGGCGTCAGGTCGAAGTTGACGCTGCGGTCGCTCTTGGGGGTCTTGGCCATGGGGGACGGGGGGCACACGGCTCGCAGGGGGCTGCTCTCCGGGTAGCGCAAGCGCTGGGGGCTCTCGGGCTCTTCCAGGCCGTTCTCCAGGCAGGACGGATCCCCCGGCACCCCCGGGCGCCGGTTCCCCCCGTTCTCCAGGGATAAAGGCTCCAGCTCGCTGTCGGCCGTGGCGATGCCTTCATCCGTGGATTCCTCCTTCCTCCTCCTCCCGCCCTCCTGCTCGGCCTCCGGCAGCATCTCCTCGGGGGAGGAGGACTTGGAGCCGTCCGAGGCTCCCGGCTCCTTCTGGCCGCTTTTAGCCTTGGGTTTCTCCGGCTCTTTCTTCAGCAGGGACTTCTTAACGCTGCCAGCCTTGGCCGGGGCTTTGCGGCTCTCCGGGACCGGCGTTTTCCGGGCCGGAGCCTTGGCCGGAGCCTTGGCCTCAGCCTTGCTGTCCTTGGAGTCCTTCCGCAGCGTCTCGGCCTTGGCCTCCTTCTTCACCACCTTCACCTCCTTCTTGGCCTCGGCCCCCTCGTCCTTCTTCGGTGGCTTTTTCTCCTCCTTCCTGGCAGCCGGCTCCTTCTTGGGCGCCGCTTTCTCCTTGTTCGCCTTCGGCTTCGTGTCCCCCTTCGCCTTCTCTGCCGCCGACTCCGGCTTGGCTCGGCCATCCTTGGCTTTCTCCTCTTCTGACCCCGTCCTGGCCGCGTCCCCCAGGGATTTTGGCTTCTCCTTGGTCCCGGATTTCACCTCCTTCTTCTCCACCTTGGGCGCCTTCTCCTTCGGCGCCGGCGCCGCCGCCTCCACCAAGCTCAGCCTGGAGCCCGACTTGAGGCTCTCCTTGCTCTCCGCCCTCCTCTGCTTCGGCGGCTTCTCCGCCTGCGCCGTCCCCTTCAGGTCGTTCTTGGTGACCACGGGGTGCTTGAGGAACTCCAGGTGCTTCACCTTCTCCAGCCCTTCCAGGATGCGAGCCTGGGGCGTGCAGCCGGGGAACAGCACGCGGATGATCTTCTCGGAGCGGCTGACGGGGTGCCACACCAGCAGGACGCACAGCGAGGTCAGGCACTGCAGCGGCAGCTCCTGCTCCTTGGGGAAGCCGTTCCCCGCCCAGTGCTGCAGGAGGAACTCCAGCTCCTTGGTGCCCTTCACGGGGTTCAGCACGTACATGTCCAGCCGGCCCACCCCCATCTTCTGGAAGAGCACGGTGGGCTCGGCGCGGGGGCCGCCGTCGCGGGCCAGCAGGTTGGGCCGGATGCCCAACTTGTCCAGGTAGTGCAGGGTCAGCGCGGCCTCGTCGCAGCTCTTGAGCACCCGCGAGTCGCCCTCGATGTCCTTCAGCTTCTCGCAGGCGTTGAGGAAGACGACGCCCAGCTCGGGCGAGATCAGGTTCTTGGCCCAGTCGCCGTTGCCCTGCGAGCTCTGGGACGGGTCCTCCTCCAGCTCGGCCAGCTTCCTCTGCAGCAGGCTGTTGATGCCGGGCAGGCTGTCCGTGCCCGCGTGCGTCACCAGGATGGAGTCGATGCGGTCCAGGTGCCGCACCAGCTTCCAGAAGGAGGATTTGGGGTTGGAGCCGCCGTTGACCAAGACGTTGAAGCCGTTGACGGCGAAGAAAGCCGAGTCGCCTCTCCCGCCCGGGAAGATGTAGCAGCAGGGCTTGGAGAGCTTCAGGAATCCCACCATGGTGGGGGGCTCCAGGAGGTCGAAGGGGGACTGGGGTTCCAGGGACTCCGACAGGTACTCCATGAACTCCTCCAGCCCCTCCATCTCCGGCAGCACGCAGCCGGGGTTGTAGCGCAGCTCAATGAAGTCCTGCAGGTTGTGGTGCTCCAAGCCCGAGTCCCTCCACTCCCCGAAATCCGGGCAGCTGATGGTCAGCCTGGCCTTGGCCGAGGGGTCCGCAGAGCTCAGGATCTCCCCCACCTGCGCAGAGGGGCGGCTTCGGGTGGGAGGGGGCACGGGGGTCACCCCCTGTCCCCCCACCGGGACGG
Organism: Parus major; assembly: GCF_001522545.3. NCBI lineage: Eukaryota > Metazoa > Chordata > Aves > Passeriformes > Paridae > Parus > Parus major. The sequence continues at coordinate 3,634,283 of NC_031797.1, read as the reverse complement.
ACCCGTGGGGGTGGGAGGTGTCCAGGAACACGTGAGATGTTCGTGTTGGATCCACACCTGCTGCCTGCTTTTTTGGGGGGGTTTTGGGGCCTCCTCTGCTGCTGGGCAGGGTCCTGGGGGGCTCCCAAAAGGGGGAGCTTTCCCTGACCCCCCCACCTCGGCTGTGAGCCCCTGGCAGGTGAGGATCTGCCCCTCTAAATTATCAGAATATGACCCCAAAATCCTCAGGATCTGCATCCCTAAAATC
>NC_031797.1:3630699-3633294 GCF_001522545.3 Parus major | reverse complement strand
CCCCCCAAACCCTCAGAACCTTCCCCTTTTCCTGCCGCAGCCCCCCAGGATTTTCCCCACACCTCGCAGAGCCCCCCGTGCGAGGATCATTCCCGAGGAGCCGCCGGCGCCGTGCTCAGCCAGCATCCCCACAAACCCCCCCTGGCTGCATCCCCAGCTCCTCCAGCAGCTCCACACCTCCTTATCCGTGAAAATCTGGATGAAATCCCGCAGGGAGAAGCAGCCGGTCTGCAGCATCAGCTCCCCGGTGTCCTCCACGCAGGGCCCCGCGAACACCAGCAGCTTGTGCTGCGACACGTCCGTGATGAGGTTCCGCAGCTGGGGACGGAGCGGGGGACACGTCAGGACAGGGGGGGACACCCTGGGGACAGCGCCGGGGTGGCCCCAGCGCGCCCTGCCCGCCTCACCTCGTCACACAGGGATTTATCCGAAGGGTTCAGCAGCACCAGGGTCTCCAGCACGTCCCCGCGGTGGTGGAGGGTGCGCTGACCTGCGGGGACACGGTGACAGTCACACCCCTCCCTCCTCCAGCCTCCCAAATTTGTCCCCCAAGGCCAGGCAGTGCCCGGTTTTCCGGAGGAAAAGGGATGGGCGCGTTGCCGGACACGGCGGGGGCCGAGGGAAACGCTTCCCGTGTCCTTCCTGCCACGGGGAGGGGAGCTGGGGGGGATCCCCCAAACGCTCTGGGTGCTCCCAGGGGGGGTTTTGGGGGTTTAACACCCGCTGTGGGCCCAGCCAAGGCTGGGATGTGCTGGGGGAAAAGGCCCTGGAGCTCCAAATTCCCCGTTCCATCCCTCCACGGAAAATCCCAGCCGGGGTGGGAGAAGGAAGCGGCTCCTCACGTGGGGGGATCACGGGGTTTGGATGGGGGGGAGGACACAAAGCCAGGCTTGTTCCCACAAAATCCGGGAGGAGAAAATGGGGAGGGGGCTTCCCTGACCACCAACGCCCCCTCCCATCCCTCCCCAGCTCCTGGGAGCGGTTTTCCCCATTTTTTCCCTGTTTTTTATCCCGTATTTCACCTTTCACAATGCTGGAGAAGGTGGCCGAGTGCCGGGACACGAAGAGCTTCAGCTGCTCGTCCAGGTTGCAGGAGGCCAGGTCGATGTCCCACGAGCGGATCCCTGCGGAGAAAAACACGGAATAAAAACCAAAAAATTGGGATTGGGAGCTCCCAACCCAAAAAAACCCTGAAATCCCCCCCAAAAAATCCCCAGCTGAGGTGATTTTGGGGTGTCCCCAAGCACCTGCTGAGCTCCTCCTGCCGTGACTCACGGCAGCTGCGGCTCTGCCAAATCCCAAATCCCAAATCCCGATCCCCCGGGGCACGGAACAGCTCTGCCAACGCCTCCCCAGAGCTGCCAATTATGGAATTACCAGAGTTGGAGCTACCTGTCAACACCTGGACAGGTGCAGAGCCCGAAGATCGCTTTGAGACTCCACAAAAAGGGATTTTGGGAGCTAATTCCCGAAAATTCGGGTGGCTCCGGGTGCTGCCGGTGATGGGTGGGGATGGTGTAACGGCCCCGGGGGTTGCACAAGAGTTTGGGGCCGTTTTGGGGTGGTTTGGGTGAGGTTTGGGACGGTCCCAGAGCCAGGGGATGATGGATCAGGACTGGGAATGTCCCTCCCGTCCTGGTTTTGGGATCTGATCCCGCTGGGATGGCACAGCCTGAGACCCCCCCCCAAATCCGGGCAGGGCTCAGGGAGGGATGTGGGGGCTGGAGGGGGGGCCCTAAAATACGTGGGGTAAATCCACATATTTATCCAGGAAAAGAGAAAAATCCTGGGAATTTGGGGGGGCAGATCCCGGGGGTCTGGGGGGATAAATCCTGAGAACCCCCGGGGGGAAGATCCTGGGAATTTGGGGAGCAAATCCTGGGAATCTGGGGGGAAGATTCTGGGGGCTTGAGGGGCAGGGAAAGGAGCAGATCCTGGGAGTTTAGGGATGCAAAATCCAGGGGATTTCGGGGTGCAGATCCTGGGAATTTCGGGGTGCAAATCCTGGGAATTTCGGGGTAAAAATCCTGGGAATTTCGGGGTAAAAATCCTGGGAATTTCGAGGTAAAAATCCTGGGAATTTCGTGGTGCAGATCCTGGGAATTTCGGGGACCGATCCTGGGAATTTCGGGGACCGATCCTGGGAATTTCGGGGTACCGATCCTGGGAATTTCGGGGTGCAGATCCTGGGGATTTCGGGGTGCAGGAAAAGGGGCAGATCCTGGGGGGGGTCAAATCCAGGGGGAGCAAATCCTGGAGATCTTGGGAGGAGAAAGAGCTTGAGGATTCAGCTCCCTGGGGATTTGGGGGCAGGAAAAAAGGGGCATTTTAGATTTTATGGGATTTCAGAGCGGCAAACCCAGAGGCTGAGGGGGCGGAGGGGGCGCAGATCCCGGGGGGGGGGCGGCAGGAATTGGGGCAAATCCTGGGAATTTCGGGGCGCAACCCCCGGGAACACAAAGAGGCAGGAGAAGGGCAGATCCCAGGGGGCTGGGGCAGCCCGATAAGGGGCGATCACACCCCCGGTGCTGCGGGACCGAACGGAGCATCCCCGGGCTGGGTGGGGGGGAGCGGGGGGGCGCTGCTCCGGTGGAT
>NC_031797.1:3629079-3630270 GCF_001522545.3 Parus major | reverse complement strand
GGGGGGATTTGGGGTTCTGGGTGCGGGATTTGGGGTTCTGGAGGGGGGCTCGGGGCTCTGGATGTGGGATTTGGGGTTCTGGAGGGGGGTTCGGGGTTCTGGATGTGGGATTTGGGGTTCTGGATGAGGGTTCGGGGTTCTGCATGGGGATTTGGGGTTCTGGATGGGAGATTTGGGGTTCTGGGTGCGGGATTCGGGGTTCTGGGTGGGGGATTTGGGGTTCTGGATGCTGCCGGGCCGGGCTGTGTGAGCCCCCGCATCCCGCCGATCCAGGACTCGGCTCCCTGCCCGTCCCCGCAGCGTTCCCATTTCCTCCCCCAGCCCCTCATCCCAGCCCCAATCCCACCCTCCCGCCGTGAACCCACAGCAGGAAACACCCCCGGTCCTCAGGAGGCTCCAGAGGGGGCTGGGAACCTCAAAATCCCCCCAAAAAAAGCAGGCGGCAGGCGCGGATCCAATGGTTTAATGCGTCCCTGGACACCGCCAGCCCCCGGCCCGGGGCACCGGCGCTGCTGCGGGTCCATCCCGGTGCGGGGAGCGGGCTGGGGGCCCGCGGCTCCCCCTCCCTCCCGTGCCCGGGGCGCAGGCGGGTGGCAGCTGGTGTCCCCCGGTGTCCCCCGGTGTCCCCGGAGCCTCAGGAGCACTTGAGGATGAAGAGGTTGCAGGAGGTTCCGCGGGGGCAGCTGCAGAGTTTCCCGATGCGCGCCCCCCGCCGCACCGCGCACGGCTCCCGGGGCTCGCACTGCGGGGCGGCACCGTCAGCCCCGGGGCTGCACCCCCACAGAACCGGGGGGTTTGGGGTCCCCCCGAAGCCTCAGGGCGAGCCCCAGCCCCGCCGTACCCAGGGCACCCAGCTCAGCCTCTTCTCCAGCGCCGGCGGCTCCCGCGTCCGCAGCTTGTCCAGCACCTCCTGCAGCACCTCCACCTGCCAGGGCCAGCACCGGGACACCCCGGGGCTCCGCAGGGTCACCCCGAATTCCTGGGACACCCCGGGGCTCCGCAGGGTCACCCCGGGGCTCCGCAGGGTCATCCCGAATTCCTGGGACACCCCGGGGCTCCGCAGGGACACCCCGGGGCTCCACAGGGACACCCCAAATTCCTGGGACACCCCGGGGCTCCACAGGGTCACCCCGAATTCCTGGGACACCCCGGGGCTCCGCAGGGTCACCCCGAATTCCTGGGACACCCCGG
>NC_031797.1:3625815-3628965 GCF_001522545.3 Parus major | reverse complement strand
CAGGGTCACCCCGAATTCCTGGGACACCCCGGGGCTCCGCAGGGTCACCCCGAATTCCTGGGACACCCCGGGGCTCCGCAGGGTCACCCCTGGTTCCCCGGCACATCCCGAAGCTCTGGATCTGTCATCCCGAGTCCCCCGGGATCTCTGGATTTGTCACCCCGGGTCCCCCGGGATCTCTGGATTTGTCACCCCGCGTCCCCCACGCTCCTGTCCCGTCCCCACCCCGTGTCCGGCTCATCCAGGTCAGGAATCAGGGCTGGGGCAGGATCGGGGGGGTTCAGGGTCTGTCCTTCGGCTGCCTCCCACCCCCACGTCCCCTCTCCGGTCCCCACCACCCTCCTGCAGCTGAGCCAGAGCTCAGGATGGAACCGGGAAGGAGAAAACCACCAAAACTCCCCAAACCGGCGATAGCCGCGTGCTGCGGGATGTCCCCGGTGTTCCGAGGACCCCGGGACAGCAGCACAAAACCAGCGGAGGGGTCTCGGTTTCCCCTCCCCAATTCCCCCAGGACCGCCCAGGACCGGTCCCGAACCGGGATGGGAGGAGCAGGAACATCCCAAAATGCCCCAAAAACGCTCGGGGGGTGCTGGGGACCCCCTTTCCCCCTCCCCCAGCCCCTTACCAGCTCCGTCTCCTCCCGGCTGTGCCCGGGCGGGCTCAGGGCGGGCCGGAGCTCCGGTACCGGTTCGGGGGTGCCGAGCAGGATGAGGCCGGAGCCCAGCAGGCAGAGCAGGCAGAGCCGAGCGTTTTCCATGTTCCCGGTGCCGGCTGCGCCCCTGGATGCTCCGGGATGTGCCGGGCTCCGCTTTATACCCCCGCAAACAGCCGGTGACGCAGACGGGGCGCCCAAAACCCGGCACCGTCACCGGGCTGAGGGGGGACACAGCGCCCCTGGGGACACCGGGGCCACCAGCCAGGGCCGGGGACGGACGTCAGCAGCGGGGACCCCCGGGTGACCCCCGCAGGCCGCAGCCGCTGCCAATTCCCTGAGCAAACACCGGGATCGGGCCGGTGTTAACCCTAATCCCCAGCCCGGAGCGGCCACCGGACACGGCACAGACCGGGCGGGCACGAGAGGGGGACAAACGGCGTTATCGGGAAGGGGGGGACAGACAGGGGGACAGACGGGGACAGACAGGGGGACAGACGGGGACAGACAGGGGGACACCGGGGGCTGCAGCTCTGCTGTCCCACAGCCCTTCCAGGCTCTCCGGTGTCCCCACCGGGGTCTCCGCTCCCGCTCCATCCCTGCCCGGTCCCTTTATGCCCCCAAACCCAGCAGGACCCCCACAGACACCGCCCCCCGTTCCCCTCTGTCCCCAGGGAACCCCTCAGACCCCCGTCACCCCCGGGGGGTCTCCCCCGTCCCGCCGCCACTCCAGGTCCTGAATCAGCATCTTCCTCCTCCCCCTCCTCCTCCTCGCTGGGCTTTGGGGATCCGCGGGGAGACCCCCGCAGAAACCGGGACGGGACCGAGCCGCGGGCACCACCGGACACCGGCAGGACCCAAGCGTGGAGAACCCCGACAGCCGCCGATCCGGTCACCCCAAAACGGGTCCGGTCCCGGCTCCCAAGCCTGGTCCGGTCGCCCGGGGCCCCGGTCCAGCTCAGTCCCGGTTAACCCCGCCTGGCCCCAGCCCAGTCCGGTCCCGGTCTGGTGGCTTCCAGACCCAGTCCGGTAGCCCCTGACGCCGCTCCAGCTCGGTTTCGGCTGCCCCCACTCGGTCCGGTCCCGGTTCGGTTGCCCCCAGCCCAGGTCGGGGCCGGTTTGGTGACCCCCAGCCCGCCCCACTCGGGTCCCAGCCCGGTTTGGTGGCCCCCGGCCCCATTCCAGCTCGGTCCCGGTCCCGGTCCCGGTCCCGGTCCCGGTCCCGGTCCCGGTTTGGGGAAGCCGCTCCCGCCCCGCCCACACCCCGAGGCTCCGCCCACACGGCCGCGGAGCCTTCTGGGTAATGCAGTCCCCGTTTACCGGAGCTGGACGCGCGGGGCGCTCCGGGACTACATTTCCCATAAGGCCTTGCTGCGGAGCAACGAGAGGGCGAAGCCAGCGCCGCCTGCTGGCCCGGAGGACTCCGAGCGGGAGCGCGGCCGTGCTCGGGCACCGGGCCGGGGGACACGGGGGGCGCTCAGCGGGGACAGCGAGAGGGGACCGGGGGCAGCGGGGACGCGCACGGAGGCGCCAGCACCGCCGTGGGCGGGTGGCAGCGTGGGAAATACGGCTCAGGAGGACGAGACCGAGGGAAACTGAGGCACGGCTCGGGCACCTCCCGTGACCGCACGACCCCGGCGGTTCGCGCACCGGTCCGGTGCAGCTGCGGGACTGGGGGACGCGGTGAAGCGACCCCGGTGTGCCAAGGACAAGCGCAGGCGGCGGGAGCGCGTCCCCGGCGGGCCCGGGCCGTGTTCCCGGCAGGTGGCGGCCGCCGCCCGCCCGCCGCACGGAGCTCCCCGCGTGTCCCCGTTTCCCCCGGCTCGGAGCGCACCGACCACCCCCGCCCCCGGCTGCAGGTCCCGCTGCACGGACAGAGCCGCCCCCGCGGCCCGGTGCGTGAATTGCCGTCCCCCGGTGCCGCCCCCGCTCCACCGACAGAGCCTCGCTGCAGCCCCCGGTGTGCGGAGCGTCCCGCGGCCCACGAACCGACCCCCGCTGCCTTCCCCGAGAGCCGGACCGACCCCACTGGGCAGCCCCCGGTGCACGGACCGACCCCTCGGTGCACGCACAGACCCCCGGTGCAGCCCCCGGTGCACGGACCGACCCCCCGGTACCGCTCCCGGTGAACGAAACGACCCCCCTGTGCAGACCCCGGTGCACGGACCGATCCCCCGGTACCGCTCCCACTTCACGCACAAAAACCCCGGTGCAGCCCCGGTCCCAGGGCCCGACCCCCCTGTGCACCGAGCGATCCCCGGTGCAAGAACCGACCCTCGGAGCAGACCCCCGTCCCACGGACCGACCCCTCTGTGCAGCCCCCTTGTCCCACGGACCGACCCCCGGATCAACCCCCGGTGCACAGAGCGACCCCCCCGGTGCAGCCCCCGGTCCCACACATCACCCCCGGTGCACCGAGCGACCCCCGGAGAGACCCCCGGGGCAGCCGCCGATGCAAGAAACGACCCCCGGGGCGGGCCCCGGTCCCACGGACGGAC
>NC_031797.1:3622693-3625584 GCF_001522545.3 Parus major | reverse complement strand
CAGGGCGGGGGTTTCCCCCGCGCTCCCCCCGCCGCGTTTCACCCCCACGTGGGTCCCGCCGGCGGCGCCCAATCAGCGCCGCGTCCGCGGGCGGCTCCGCGCGGCGCCAGCCAATGGGAGAGGCGGGGGCGCCGCGCGAGACCACGGCCGGCGGCAGGAGCCTATAAAAGGCGGCGCAGGGCGCGGCGGTGCCTCAGAGCGATCGCGCTGGAGCGGCGGAAGGAGCCGAGCGGGACCGGGGATCGCGATAGCGCCGCGATAGCTCAGCGATATCCCCGCCATAGCCGCACTCGGGATTACTGCTCTTGGAATTTGCCTTCTTCTCCTGAGGATTACAATTGCACCATGACCCTGGAGGAGCTGGTGCCTTGCGATAGCAGCAAGTAAGTGGCGGGCGGCTCGGGGCGGGCGGCGGGGGCTCCGCGGTTGTCGCCGCCGCCGCTCACCGGCTCTGCCGTTCCTCCCGACAGGATGCAGGCGGTGAGCGAGGCGGTGGAGCGGGTGCTGGTGTCGGCGCTGCGGCAGGACCGGCTCACCGTGGGGGTCTACGAGTCGGCCAAGCTCATGAATGTGTGAGTATCGCGATAGGGCTCTGTCGGGGGCTCTGTCGGGGGGCTCTGGCTCTCCTGGCGGGGTCCATCCCGGCCCGCTGAGCGCGGGGCTGGCTCTTGGCAGGAGCGTTTCGCAGGGGGGTAACCAGGCAGAATTTGAGGAGGGGGTCTGTCCCCCATTCCTAGCGCGACAGGGAGGTGACAGGGGGGTTTCCACCGTCCCGAGCCGTCCCTAACCCTCCGTGTCCCCCCCGGCAGGGACCCCGACAGCGTGGTGCTGTGCGTGCTGGCCACCGACGAGGAGGACGAAGGTGACATCGCCCTGCAGATCCATTTCACGCTCATCCAGGCGTTCTGCTGCGACAACGACATCCACATCCTGCGGGTGTCGGGCATGCAGCGCCTCGCTGCCATCCTGGGCGAGCCCGAGCCGGGCTCCGAGCCCCGGGACCTGCACTGCCTGCTGGTCACGGTGAGCAGGGGGGGTGACACGGCCGGGACCGGGGAGGGTGACGCGGCCGCTCGGGGACACGTGTCGCGACACTGGTGGCACTAACCTCGTGCTCCTGCTCCCCCCCAGAACCCGCACACGGACGCCTGGAAGAGTCAGGGGCTGGCCGAGGTGGCGAGTTACTGCGCCGAGAGTCGCGATAGGAACCAGTGGGTGCCTTACGTGTGTCTGCAGGAGCGCTGAGCCCTTCTCGGCCAGGACTTGAGGGATTAAAAAAAAAACCCAACAGAAAACAGCAGGAAAAACCAAAAAAAAATCCCAAAAAAACAAGGAGAATCAGCCAGTTCCAACCCACAGTACCCAAAACCCACCGATTTTATTTTTCTTTTGAACCGGAGAGGAGGAAGGGGGAGCGCGGCAGCTGCGGTGGGAACGGAGGGAGCCGTGCCAGGCCCGGAGGGGGATGGACACTGGCCGGGGAGAGATGGACACTGCCCGGAGCCCGGGGAGAGATGGACACTGCCCGGGGAGAGATGGACACTGCCCGGGGAGAGATGGACACTGGCCGGGGAGAGATGGACATTGCCCGGGGAGAGATGGACACTGGCCGGAGCCCCGAGGGACGGACACTGGCCGGAGCTGCCGGCCGAGGAGTCGAGCTGGACCGTGGGCCAGAGCCGGACACTCAGGATTTTTGGCAGCTGGGACCCGAAGGAGGCGAGGATTGCAGAGGGCTGGATTTTTAATTTTTGTTGTTGTTGTTGTTGTTGCAAAAAAACTGCTTTTCGAAGAAGTTCTCGACGTCTGCACAGATGGACCTGCACCCCCCGGGTGCTGCTTTTGCACCTGGAGACCCTGAGCTGAACCTTTAACAGAGTTTATTCTTCTACCGAGTGAGGAGCTAAATTTATTTGCAATAAAATGTCTGACGTGACTGTGGTGTTGGCTCTTCCCTCTGCTCTGCTGGAGCCGTTCCCGAGGGAGCCGGCAGCGGGATCGGCGCCTCCTGGGTGGGTTTTTGGGGTGGGCTCCACCTCCCCTGGGGGTTCTGCAGGCTGGGGGTTCCCACCCGTGTGTGGCCTCTCCGCTGCTGCAGGAGGAGGAAATTCCCACCCCGCCCTTGTCTGAAAAAAGGGTTTTTTCCAAGAAAAACACCCACGAGGCGCCCTGAGCTCCGTGGGAAACTGAGGCACGGGCCGGGGATGGAGTTTCCCCCACCCCCGCAGAAACCGCGGCCGTGGGAACCGGGCTGGGGGCGAGCCCGGGGGAGCCCCCACGGAATTCCCTGCGTGTCCCGGGGGTGGGGACAGGGTGGGAATCCCGAGGGTTCCAGGGGGGGTCGGGGATGGGGGTTTGGGGTGGGGCTGAGCTCGCCCTGCCCCGCGTGGCTCTCACGGGGTGACCCCGGGTGGCCCCGGGAGCGCTGCCAGCCCCGGCCGGGACACGGTGTCACTGCGGGCGGGGACACAGCGACCGGCCAGCCCCGGTGACGATCCCAGTGTCCCGTGCCTCGGGGACGTGCCCTGTGCCCTCATTCGGGGTTTTGATCGCGGAGGGGGGGGGGAAACTGAGGCACGGGGGCACCGCGGTGTCCCCAAGGGACAAAGTGGTGACAAAACCCTGTGGGGACCCAAACTGCGACCCCACCCCACGGGCTGTGGGGTGTCGCTGTCCCCTGGGATCCCCCCGGGAAAATCCCAAAGGGAAAAGGGCCCGGGGGCGGCCGGGGCTGCCCGGACCCGTTCGGCGGCTCCGGGGTCACGGGGCCATTCCTGTCGCCGCTGTCACCGCGGCCGTGCCGCTCGTGTGACCGGTGTGTCAGCCCTCGGCTGTGTCACGGGGGCGGGAGGGGGTGACGAACCCCCAAAATCCCCCCCCAAAATCCCCCC
>NC_031797.1:3618261-3622178 GCF_001522545.3 Parus major | reverse complement strand
CGGGGGGGCTGCGGGGTTTGGGGGTTCGGGGAGGGGTCCCCGATTCACCCCCACCCCCCCCAAATCAGCACCGCGACCCCCCCGCACGGCCAGCGCGGGATCATTAAACCCTGGGCCATAATTAGGTAATTAATAAATAATGAGCAGATCGCAGCCGGCCCGGGGGGTGCAGGATGGGTGTTGGGCACCCCCCAAGTGCTGACACTTTTGGGGGGAGGGGTTTTTTTGGGGGGAGGGGGCGCAGATGTCACCCCGAGTGTCCCGGGGGGTGACACCGGTGTCCCGGGGAGGTTGGGGGGTCCCGGGGGGGTCCCGGAGCCCCTTCCTGGCTCGGGGCACCGCTCATTTCTGGCTCTGGCCCCGGCCCCGAGCTCGGGCTCCACCCCGGGGGGGACACCGGGGACAAAAAACCGGGGGGGCACCGCCTGTGTCCCCCCCACCCCCAATTCCCGAGCGGCTCCGCCCATCCCGGAACACTGCGGGAAACTGAGGCACGGAGCAGGAAATCACCTCCGTGACGTCAGCATTGCGTCACGAGTGTCCCCGTGGGGACATCGGGGCATCCCCCGCGGGCGGGGGGTGGCGGGGACGGGGGGGGGTCCCCGGGAACCCCGAGGTGACACCGGGGGGGACCCGCGGCTGTCCCGGGGCCGGGCGGGGCCGGCGCGGTGGCCTCGGCTGGGAGGGGAGGGGTTAATTAGGGCGGCGGGAGTTAATTAGGGAGGCAGGGATTAATTAGGGCGGCGGGGGTTAATTAGGGAGGCGGGCAGGCTAAAAGCAGCCCGGGGAAGGGCGGCCGGGTGTTTCTGGCCGTGCCCGGCCCGGTGCCGCTCCCGGTGCCGCTCCCGGTGAATTCCCGGCCCGGTGCCGCTCCCGGTTCCCGGTGAATTCCCGGCCCGGTGCCGCTCCCGGTTCCCGGTGAATTCCCGGCCCGGTGCCGCTCCCGGTTCCCGGGGTTTTGATGGGAATTCCGGGGGTTTTGGGATTCTGGGGTTGGATCCCGCTCTCTGTCCCACCCCCATCACTTCCCAGCGGTTTTGGGGCTGAAAATTCCCAACGATTCCCGCGGGAGCCGCGCGTTCCGAGGTCTGGATCCCGCTGATTTTCTGGGAATGCGGCTCCGGAGCTGCCGGGAAGCTGGAACAGGCCGGGATCTCTTTTCCCGGCAAAAGGAAATTCCCGAGGGATCCCGTGGAGGAGCCACCAGGGATGGGGAGAAGAGCGGTGGGAAAAGGGAATTCCTGAGAGCCGGGAATTCCCAAGGGCGGGATAAGGAGATTCCTGAGGAGCTGCAATTCCCGGGAATCGCCATTCCCGATCCCATCTGGGCATCCAGGGAGCTCCAGAGCCGGGGGGGGGGGGAAAGGAATCCCTGAGATTCAGAGAATTCCCAAGGACCCTCAATCCCAGAGGATCTGGAATTCCTCCAGGATCCGGAATCCACCCAGGAACAAGGAGGGGAGATCCAGGAGGGTCTGAGCAGTTCCAGAGGGTGGGAAAAGGGGATCCCTGAGGTTCAGAGAATTCCCAGAGGATCCGGAATTCCTCCAGGATCCAGAATTCCTCCAGGATCCGGAATTCCTCCAGGATCTGGAATTCCTCCAGGATCCAGAATCCATCCAGGATCTGGAATCCACCCAGGAATGAGGAGAAAAGACCCAGGGGGGTCCCAGCAGCTCCAGAGGGTGGGAAAAAGGAATCCCTGAGAGTGGAAAGATTCCCAAGGGGTTTCAATCCCAGAGGCTCCTCAATCCCAGAGGGATCCCAGAGGATCCGGAATCCATCCAGGATCTGGAATNTCCCGGTGAATTCCCGGCCCGGTGCCGCTCCCGGTTCCCGGTGAATTCCCGGCCCGGTGCCGCTCCCGGTTCCCGGGGTTTTGATGGGAATTCCGGGGGTTTTGGGATTCTGGGGTTGGATCCCGCTCTCTGTCCCACCCCCATCACTTCCCAGCGGTTTTGGGGCTGAAAATTCCCAACGATTCCCGCGGGAGCCGCGCGTTCCGAGGTCTGGATCCCGCTGATTTTCTGGGAATGCGGCTCCGGAGCTGCCGGGAAGCTGGAACAGGCCGGGATCTCTTTTCCCGGCAAAAGGAAATTCCCGAGGGATCCCGTGGAGGAGCCACCAGGGATGGGGAGAAGAGCGGTGGGAAAAGGGAATTCCTGAGAGCCGGGAATTCCCAAGGGCGGGATAAGGAGATTCCTGAGGAGCTGCAATTCCCGGGAATCGCCATTCCCGATCCCATCTGGGCATCCAGGGAGCTCCAGAGCCGGGGGGGGGGGGAAAGGAATCCCTGAGATTCAGAGAATTCCCAAGGACCCTCAATCCCAGAGGATCTGGAATTCCTCCAGGATCCGGAATCCACCCAGGAACAAGGAGGGGAGATCCAGGAGGGTCTGAGCAGTTCCAGAGGGTGGGAAAAGGGGATCCCTGAGGTTCAGAGAATTCCCAGAGGATCCGGAATTCCTCCAGGATCCAGAATTCCTCCAGGATCCGGAATTCCTCCAGGATCTGGAATTCCTCCAGGATCCAGAATCCATCCAGGATCTGGAATCCACCCAGGAATGAGGAGAAAAGACCCAGGGGGGTCCCAGCAGCTCCAGAGGGTGGGAAAAAGGAATCCCTGAGAGTGGAAAGATTCCCAAGGGGTTTCAATCCCAGAGGCTCCTCAATCCCAGAGGGATCCCAGAGGATCCGGAATCCATCCAGGATCTGGAATCCATCCAGGATCCAGAATTCCTCCAGGATCTGGAATCCACCCAGGAATGAGAATGGGAGATCCAGGGGGGTCCCAGCAGTTCCAGAGGATGGGAAAAGGGAATCCCTGAGATTCAGAGAATTCCCAGAGGATCCGGAATCCACCCAGGATCCGGAATCCACCCAGGATCCGGAATTCCTCCAGGATCCAGAATCCATCCAGGATCTGGAATCCACCCAGGAATGAGGAGAAGAGATCCAGGGGTGTCCCAGCAGCTCCAGAGGATGGGAAAAGGGAATCCCTGAGATTCAGAGAATTCCCAGAGGATCTGGAATCCATCCAGGATCCAGAATTCCTCCAGGATCTGGAATCCACCCAGGAATGAGGAGAAAAGATCCAGGGGGGTCCCAGCAGCTCCAGAGGGTGGGAAAAGGGAATCCCTGAGAGTGGAAGGATCCCTGAGTGGATTCCCAAGGGGGTTTCAATCCCAGAGGGATCCCGGAGGATCCGGAATTCCCAGGCAGGCAGAGGAAATCTGGGAAAATGCAAAGTGAGCCTTTTTATTGTGTTATCCATTGGGAAGAAGGATTCCAGGGAATATTAAACACGAGGAGGGATCGGGGCTATGGCACACGAGAAAGGGGGAAAAAAATCAACAAATCCCAAAAAACAACCCCAAAACCTCGGGAATTGCAGACGGATGAGGATCCTACGGCACAGACACCGAGCACTTCCTAAGGACAATCCGGGAAAAAAAAACCTGGATCGGCGTTTGGCAACGAGATCAGAGTTTGGCAAATTAATAATAATAATAATAATTAATAATAATAATTAATGGTCGTTTGAATGATAGATCAGAGAGGAGAAAACGAGGAGCGCCAACGGGGGCTCGGAGTGGATGAATTATTGGGATTTTAAATAAAGATGGATTTTAAGGGAATAAAAAAAGAGGGATTTGGGAAGATCCAGAGGCTCCGGGGTGTCCCGGCTCCGTCCCCCGAGACAGGGAGGGGAGGGCGAGGCAAAGGGAGGAAAACTGGAATAGGAGCAAAGTTTCCTTTTATTCCCAGATTTCTATTTTTGGCACTGGCTTCACCACATCCCATAAAGAAAGGCCAGACAGATCTGGGCATGTGGTTAAATCCCAAAAAAAAAGGCTTTTATGGATCTGGGCTCCGACTCCTCCCCTTCCAGCACTTAAAAATTCTTTTTTTGTGTG
>NC_031797.1:3614227-3617234 GCF_001522545.3 Parus major | reverse complement strand
TTCTCCCATCCCCTTTTCCCTTCTCCCATCCCCTTTTTCCCTTTTCCCATCCCCTTTTTCCCTTTTCCCATCCCCTTTTCCCCTTCTCCCATCCCCTTTTTCCTTTCTCCCATCCCTTTTTCCTTTCTCCCATCCCTTTTTCCTTTCTCCCATCCCTTTTTCCCGGCTCCTTTTCCCTTCTCCCGGCTCCTTGGGCTCGGGCAGGATCCCGGGATGGGGGAGGCAGAGGGACCCCGAAGCCTCTGAGCGAGAATTCCTTGGGATCCCGATCCCGTGGGATTCTCCCGGGACGGGGGTGGGGGTTGGAGCCCCTGAGGAGGAGGAGGAGGAGGAGGAGGAGGAAGGAAGAATTCCCGGCTCCGGGATAGCACCAAGCTCTGGTCTCAAACACAGAGGAAGAATCAGATCTGGAGTAGAAAAATAAGGCTGGAATTGTCCGGGAGTTTCAGGACAGAGGGAATTCCCTCCTGGAGAAGGAATCCCGGGAGCGATTCCCGGCGGGATGGAGCTCGGAGCGGGATGGGATGAGGGGGATTTGGGATGGAACTCTCCAGAAAAAGCTTTGCTGGGGGGACAGGGAGGGAAATGATCGGGAAATGATCCCGTTTTCCCTGCTCTGCTGGGATGGGCGGGACATTCCCGAGCCCCGGAATTCCGGGACACCGCGGGGGGGTTTTCCCAGGAAAAGCCGCTCGGGTTTCAGTGTTAAAAACTTGGGATTTTCCCCATTTTGTTGCCAAATGAGGGCGGGCTGAAAAGGAGGAATTGCGAATTCCCGGGGCCCAGGAGCGGCTCTGCCCATCCCGGTACCCCCGGGAATTCCATCGCCTCTGGAAAACGCCCGGAGCAGCTCCCGGTGTCCAGCCCGCCCCGCTTTGGGAATTCCGCAATTCCGGATCCAGGGAATTGCGAATCCTTTCCCATGGGAATTGCTCCCTGTCCCGTGATGGGATCCCTGCCATTCCTAACCCAATCCAAAGCTTTTTTGGGGGAATGGGGAAACTCCCAGGATTTCACCTCACGGTTGTTTTTATCCCTTCCCAAAAAAACCTCGGGATAACCGGGAATGGCTTCTCCCTGCCGTGGCCTTGGGAAATCTTTTCCAGCCTCCCGGATTCTGGGAATGTCTCCCAGGAGCTGCTGAGCCCCGGGATGGGCCCTGGGGACATGGACTGGGCTTGGACACCCAAATCCCGGGATCTGCCTCTTCCCGACGGATCCTGTGGCCACTCCATGGGAATTCCCGGAGCTCTCCCGAGCATCCACCAGCCCTGGCACTTTCCAAGGGCTCCATGGAAGTGTCTCCTGCTCCCCCTTTTCCCTGGATCCCCCTTTCCTTCTCCCCTTTTCCCTGGATCCCCCCTTTTCCCTGGATCCCCCCTTTTCCCTGGATCCCCCCTTTTCCCTGGATCCCCCCTTTTCCCTGGATCCCCCTTTTCCCTGGATCCCCCTTTTCCTTCTCCCCCTTTTCCCTGGATCCCTTTTTCCTTCTCCCCTTTTTCCCTGGATCCCCCTTTTCCTGGATCCCCCTTTTCTCTGGATTCCCCTTTTCCCTGGATTCTCCTTTTCCCTGGATCCCCCTTTTCCCTGGATCCCCCTTTTTCCTTCTCCCCCTTTTTCCTTCTCCCCCTTTTTCCTGGATCCCCCTTTTCCCTGGATCCTCCTTTTCCTTGGATCCCCCTTTTCCTGGATCCCCCTTTTCCTGGATCCCCCTTTTTCCTTCTCCCCTTTTCCTGGATCCCCCTTTCCCTGGATCCCCCTTTTTCCTTCTCCCCTTTTCCTGGATCCCCCTTTTCCTTCTCCCCTTTCCCTGCTCTCCCAGGCTCCTCTCTCCATCCCAGCTCACCCCTGGGAGATCCAAGCTCTCCCACCTCAATCCCATTCCCAGATTCCCAAGGCTGGGAACGGAGCCGCTCCTCCCTCTCCCCCTCCCCACCCACCCCAAACTTCCCGGGACACTTCCCAGGCCCCGAGTTCAGCGGGAAGAATTCCAGTGCGGAAAAGGGAGATGGGAAACACCAGGAATTTGCTGATTTGGGTTGAAAACCCCCCCAAAAAAGTCGATTTTTCCAAGATTCCGGATGCAGCGGGAGGCTCCTTCCCTTCCCGAATTTGGGGACAGCACAAAAATCCCGGCCTCCCCCATCCCTAAAATTCCTCCTGGGATTTTTCCCAGCTGAGAATTCCCCCACAGGGCCATCCCTGGATCCGAGCAGAGCCGTGGGGTGCAGGGAAAAGCTTCTCCAGCCTCCCTTTGGCCATTCCCAACTGGGATTTTTCCAGCTGGATTTGGGAATTTTGGGGTTTTTTGGTTTTTTTTTTTTTAAATTCTGATTTTCTACAAAATTGCTCCCACCTCATCCCTTCTCCAGAGGAAATTCCTGCCTGGATTCCCACTGGGAATGACCCCACCCTCCTCCTCCTTCTCCTCCTCCTCCTCCTGCACCGCCCCTTTCCCAAATCCCAAATATCCCAATAAAAAATCCCCCTCTGCCCTTTCCTCCCCCAACCCCAGATCAATTTTTAAATCCCAATTCCAATTTTTAATCCAGCTTTCCTCTCCAGGAAACAACCACCCCTTTCCCTAAAATCTAAAAAAATTCAAATTAAACCCTAAAATCCCCCCCTTTCCCAAACGGATTTTTTCAGGATTTTTTTTTTGGGGGATGTTTTTTTTTTCTCAGAGAATTTTTTTGATTTTTTGGGGTTTTTTTTCCCAGGAATTATTATTTTTTTTTTAAGTTCTGTTTGAAGCCAGCGTTGAGTTTTTACCCCCTGGGCGCAGGTGGAAGTGTGGAGGAACCTGGATCCGGAGGTTGGATGGGAATTCCTTTCTGGAAAGATCCAGAGCTATAGGATGATGCAGGGTTTTTTGTCCTTAAAGGGATTTTCGGAAGCAGGAACTCCCACCAGGAGAGGATCATTCCGGGCATGCTGCTCACAATAATTCATCAGCTCCGAGGATGCTTTGGACACCTGGAAATTGGGGAAAAAAAATCAGGAATTT
>NC_031797.1:3612614-3614200 GCF_001522545.3 Parus major | reverse complement strand
CGGGATCACGTCCATCCTGCCCCTGGAGCCGTGTCCCTGCACCCCCACAATTCCCTGGCAGACCCTGCACCCCCTCCTCCCCCTCAGTTTCACCCAACAACTGAAGGATTTTATCCACGACACCAAAAGAATCCTCCCCAATCCCAGGGCCGGCCGCTCTGAACCCCTTGGCCAGACCCCAAAATCCAGGGGGTTTCTGTCGGTGACACCCCCGTGTCCCGGCAGTGACTCAGCCCTTCCCACCACCCCAGCAGAGCTGGAGACCATTCCAGGAGGAGAAGGAGCCAAAGCAAACACGGATCAGATCCCGCCGGCGCTCCCAGGCCCCGCCAGCCGCCCACCGCAGCCTTTCCACCGCTTAATTACAGACTCCTCCAACCTTCTCCCCGGGCCTGGCGGCTTCAAAGCCAAACATTCCCGGCGGGATCGGGCTGGGAGCGCCTGTCCCATCCCAAAAATCCTCGCCGTCTCGCCTGTGTTTGGACATTTCGGGAGTTCATTCCAGACCGCAAGGGCGCTCTCAGGGATTGTTTTGTTTGGCAGCAATTCCCGGCTCCTCAATCCCTGAGCAGAACTCGGGAATTCTGCGGGGAGGAACCAGAGGCGCTCCAGCCCCGCGTTCCCGGCTCCACACCGGGAGAATTCCCGGAATTAGCAGGGTTCTTTGGGAATCTCCGCCTCTCCCGTCCTGGAAGTTAAGTCAGGCCAAGACGAGGAAGCTGCCAGGGTGAAATCAGGTCTGGCTCTGTGGAACAGGGAGGAGGAAGGTGGATGTTCCTCCGGGGAAGGACAGGAGCTGCAGCTCCCAGGGAATCCCAGCAGAGCCTTTTCCCTCTCCCAAGGGTAAAGAGAAGGTGCTGAGTTCCTCAGTGGGGTCTGAATCCCTCCCAGTCCCAGATTCCTCAGTGGGGTCTGAATCCCTCCCAGTCCCAGATTCCTCAGTGGGGTCTGAATCCTTCCCAGTCCCAGATTCCACCCTGAGATCTGAATCCCTCCTAATTCCAGATTCCTCAGTGGGGTCTGAATCCTTCCCAGTTCCAGATTCCCCAGTTTGGAGTCACTGGAACTTCCAGGAGTTTTGGGGTTTGACATCCAGCTTTTCCCAACAGAAATTTGGTGGAGATGGGAAAAATGGATGTGGAAAACCAGGATTTAAAGTGAGGAGTGTGGGGAAATAACCCAGCAAGGAGATGTAAATGGAATACTGTATCCATTGGGATTTGGGATTAGCTCCACCTGGATGTTGAGGGGTGAAACCCCAGGAATTTATGGGATATTCCCATCCCAGTGAGGATTTCCATCTCCAGACCCCAGAGGGAATCCTGGCTCCTGCCATTCCGAGCTGGGCACATCCCAGGGAGGGGAAAAGTGGGGATTTTTCCCTCTGCCATCCTCACCTTGATCCTCTCGATGCCGGCCTCGATGCGGAGCTGCTCCACGAGCTTGCGGGCCTGCGCTATGTTGTTAGTCGTGGACATTCTCTGCCATCGGCTCCGGGCCCCGGCACAGCAGAATCCTGGAAAAAACATGGAAAAAGCGGGGTTGGAGCGGGGTGTGGAGCTGCTCCGGCTGCGGGACATGGCCAG
>NC_031797.1:3611303-3612514 GCF_001522545.3 Parus major | reverse complement strand
TACCCAAACCTTTCCTTCCTTTTCCCTCATTTTACCCAAACCTTTCCTTCCCTTTTTCCCTCATTTTACCCAAACCTTTCCTTCCCTTTTCCCTCATTTCAGCCAAACTTTTCCTTCCCTTTTCCTTTGTTTCACTCAAACCTTTCCTTCCCTTTTTCCCGATTTCACCCAAATATTTCCCTCCCTTTTCCTTCATCTCACCCAAACCTTTCCTTCCTTTTTCCCTCATTTTACCCAAACCTTTCCTTCTTTTTCCCTCATTTTACCCAAACCTTTCCTTCCCTTTTCCTTCATCTCACCCAAACCTTTCCTCCCTTTCCCCCTCATTTCACCCAAACCTTTCCCTCCTTTTTCCCTCATTTTACCCAAACTTTTCCTTCCTTTTTCCTTTGTTTCACCCAAACCTTTTCCTCCCTTTCCCCCTCATTTCACCCAAACCT
Source organism: Parus major (assembly GCF_001522545.3). Classification (NCBI taxonomy): domain Eukaryota; kingdom Metazoa; phylum Chordata; class Aves; order Passeriformes; family Paridae; genus Parus; species Parus major. The sequence continues at coordinate 3,612,074 of NC_031797.1, read as the reverse complement.
TTCCCTCCTTTTTCCCTCTCCTTTTCCAACCGAAACGTGGCCTGGGGATGGGGGTGATGAGGCTGAAACCGGCCGGGCCTGTCGGGGCCCGAGGGCTCAGCCCTGGCCCGGATCCCGCTCGGGGTTTATCCCACGGTGCCACCTGCGCTGATCCCGAGCTCCTCCCGGAATTCTTCCCATTCCTCTCATAGCTGAGAGCTGCCACTCCTCCGACACCGAGAGCCTGGGCAACATTCACCCTTCCAGGACCCTCTCTTCCCTTCCAGGACCCTCTCCACCCTTCCAGGACCCCATTTACTCCTCAGGACCCTCTCCACCCTTCCAGGACCCCATTTACCCCTCAGGACCCTCTCCACCCTTCCAGGACCCTCTCTACCCTTCCAGGACCCTCTCTTCCCTTCCAGGACCCCATTTTCTCCTCAGGACCCTCTCTACCCTTCCAGGATCCCATTTACCCCTCAGGACCCTCTCCACCCTTCCAGGACCCCATTTTCTCCTCAGGACCCTCTCTACCCTTCCAGGACTCCATTTACCCCTCAGGACCCTCTCTACCCTTCCAGGACCCTCTCCACCCTTCCAGGACCCCATTTACCCCTCAGGACCCTCTCTACCCTTCCAGGACCCTCTCTACCCTTCCAGGACCCTCTCTACCCTTCCAGGACCCCATTTTCTCCTCAGGATCCTCTCTACCATTCCAGGACCCCATTTACTCCTCAGGACCCTCTCTACCCTTCCAGGACCCTCTCCACCCTTCCAGGACCCCATTTACCC
>NC_031797.1:3608006-3608953 GCF_001522545.3 Parus major | reverse complement strand
CATTTTTCCAGGGAAACCTGAAGCCCTCAGGAATTCATCCCTTGATCCAGAGCAGTCTGAAGCATTCCCAAGAAATTCCTCCCATTTTTCCATGAAAACCTGAAGTCCCCTAAAGAATTCCCCCTTTTTTCCAGGGAAACCTGAAGTCTCCTAAAGAATTCCCCCTTTTTTTCCAGGAAAACCTGAAGTCCCCTAAGGAATTCCTCCCATTTTTCCAGGGAAACCTGAAGTCCCCTAAAGAATTCCCCCTTTTTTTCCAGGAAAACCTGAAGTCCCCTATGGAATTCCTCCCATTTTTCCAGGAAAACTTGAAGTCCCCTAAGGAATTCCTCCCATTTTCCATCCCAGTTGGAATTCCCTGCTCCCTGATTTCCCGGGAACAGCTGGGTGTGGATTCCTGCCAGGGCAATTCCAGCTCCGTGTCCTGAGTCACCGGAGCACATTCCAGGGTTTATTTTTAACTCTCCCAATAAAAACAAATCCAATTAAAAAAACAAAATACCTGCAAGGGCAGAACAACTTCCAAATCCCAAATCCCAAAATCCCAAAAAAAATTGGAATTTGCTTTCCAGGAGATTTGCAGAGTTTTTCCCTGTGCTTTAAATCCCATTTTTCACCAGGAAAAGCCCCCATCCCAAACCCCACTGATCCTAAATGTGATCCTGGGGTTATCCCATGGGATTTCTGCATCAAACCCCACTGATCCTAAATGTGATCCCAGGGTTATCCCATGGGATTGGTGCATCCCAAACCCCACTGACCCTAAATGTGATCCCAGGGTTATCCCATGGGATTGGTCCATCCCAAACCCATCCTAAATGTGATCCCGGGGTTATCCCATGGGATTTCTGAATCCCAAACCCCACTGACCCTAAATGTGATCCCAGGGTTATCCCATGGGATTTCTGCATCCCAAACCCATCCTAAATGTGATCCCAGGGTTATCC
>NC_031797.1:3604231-3605510 GCF_001522545.3 Parus major | reverse complement strand
CTGGGAATGAACTGGGAATGAACTGGGAATGAGCCGGGAATGAGCTGGGAATGAGCTGGGAATGAGCCGGGAATGAACTGGGAATGAACCGGGAATGAACCGGGAAAGAGCCGGGAATGAGCCAGGTCCCGATGCCCCAGGGCCCTTTTTTAGGGAATGAGGATCCCAGGGGGCTCCGTGTTCCCATTCCAACCCGGAGCCTCATCCCAAAAATCCAGCGGGAAGAGCTGCTCTTCCCATCCGACAGCTGGAAAACATCTGGAGCTGGAAAGGGGAGCTCTGGGATCAGCTCCCAGCTCCGTAGGGACCCCTGGTTTATAGGGAATCATGGAATTCTTGGATCTGGGAGGGTTTTAAGGATCATCCCAGACAATTCCCACCATCCTGGGCTGCTCCAGCGCGGCCTCGGCACTTCCAGGGATCCAGGAGCAGCCACAGCTGCTCTGGGAATCTCCCAAAACCCCAAAATCGGGGCTGGGAACTCCGGCTGGAGCCGTTCCCAGCCTGTGATGCCTTTCCCAGATGTGCACCCGGATCAAAACATTCCAAGGCTTTTTCCCAGGGGAAAACGGAGCCCAAATTCCCCCAAAACCTGGGAAAACAAAGAGGTGTCAACTCTCCCAGGAAGGGAAAAGCAACATCCAAGAGGGAAGGGGCAAAAGCTTGGGAATTCTGGCTTGTTCTGTGTGTTTGGGCTCTGAGGATAAAGATTTTCCTGGAAATAAATTTTTAATAAAAAATCACGGAAAACTTTCCCTCCTCAGCTGCTCCAAAATTTCCTCATGGGGTCACTGGGACAATCCAATCCTAAATATCCCTGGATTTCTGAGCAAATCCTGGTTTTAACGGGATCCAGGACTGCCTGTGTTGGGGTTTGGGCACAGCTGAGCTTCCCAAAATCCCAAATTCCCATCTCCCAGAGGTATTTAGGGCATGGAAAAACAGGATTTGATCCTGCAAACACTCGGTGCTCATCAATCCGAGCGTGGGAATGTGGGAGAAAGGAAAAGCTTCCTCAGAGACATCCAGAATTCCCAGGTTTTTTGGGTGTTCTCCACTTTCCCTGCAGAATTCCAAAGGAAAGGAGGAGCAGCAGGGCAGGTTTGGGAAGCAGAGGTTTGGAAAAGCAGCTGGGGTGATCTTCATTCCCCTCCAAAAAATGGGGAAAATATTTCTTCTTCTCCTCATTCCCCTCCAAAAATGGGGGAAATATTTCTCCTTCTCCTCATTCCCCTCCAAAAAATAGGGAAAACTCTTCTCCTTCTCCTCATTCCCCTCC
>NC_031797.1:3601272-3602313 GCF_001522545.3 Parus major | reverse complement strand
TTCAGGGACAGCTTTTGGGGAGAATTTAGGGAGGGATTTTAGCCACAGACTTTAGGGCCAGACTAGGGAGAGATTTCAGGGCCGGATTTCGGGGCCAGAACCAGTCTGGAAGGAGAATTCCTGGGAAATTCAGGATGCTGGAACAACCAGAGCAGCACAAACAACTCGGCGGTCACGGGGCCTGAAAGGCTCTTTGAATTTCTGTGCGCAAAAACCACGGAGCGCAAATGCCACGGGCGGCTCCAAAGCCCCCGGATCATCCCGGATGATCCATCCCCACCTCCCCCAGGGAATGAGTCAGGCAGGGCAGCACCTCCAGCCTCCGACACTTCCCAGGAAAATCTCATTTCTGCAGCTCAGGGAGCAAAAAAACCGCCAGGGATTGGGTGCAGCCTGCGTAGAAAATCCACGTGGAGCGGATCGAGCAGCAGGCACGGAGCCAGAAAGTTTTAATTTGCTCTGTTTTTCCTCCTCCCAACAGGAACCCAAAAGGTTTTTATTTGTCTGATTTTTCTCTCTTTCCAGCCTAAAAAATTTTTTATTTGCTTGATTTTCCTTTCTTCCCAAAAGGCAGAAGTTTTGATCTGCTCGATTTTTTCTCTTTCCAGCAGGCGCAGGAACCCGAAAGTTTTCTTTCTAATTGATTTTCTCCCCTCCCAACAGCCACAGAAACCCAAAAGATTTTATCTGCTGCATATTCTTTCCTCCCAAAACGCACAAGAACCTGAAAGTTTTTTATCTGCTCGATTTTTTCTCTTCCCAACAGCCACAGGAACCCAAAAGTTTTCTTTCTGCCCAATTTTCTCTCCTCTCAAAATGCACAGGAGCCCAAAATTCCTTTTACCCGCCCCGTTTTCTCTCCTCCCGGCACATCTGGGAGCTGCTGAGGCCCAAACTCAGAGGGGAGAGGAGGGAAAAACCCCCCGGGAATTGCAGAATCCGCCAGGTGCAGCTGGAAGGGCCCCCCCAGAACAAACCCCGGATTTCGGGGTCAGGACAACGGGGGAGGGAATTTCGGGATTTGAGTAATGGGGGGAGGGG
>NC_031797.1:3597880-3599596 GCF_001522545.3 Parus major | reverse complement strand
AACAGGAGCTGTTTCCTCAATTTTTGGGAAGGAATGAGGAGTTGGAGAGGTGCTTGCTCCATCCTCATCATCCTCATCCTCACCCCAGGAAAGTCCCAGCGCTCCCGGTAGCCCCGCAGAGCCTCGCGGCGCTCCGTTGCTGGCTCCAGTTTTAATTAGAGCGCTTTAATTACGGAATCTGCATAGAAATTAATGAGCGGCGCCCCCCTGCGGTCCGAGCGCGCCCTCTGCCGCCCGCACCGGCAGCTGCAGCCAGGGAAATGCGGGATTTCTCCAAGAAATAAATGGGATTTGCAATGGTTTTCCACCCGAAATGCACAAAATCGGCCATAAAATTCCCAGAGCCCGGCTCTGGGAATGCGGAGTTCTGAAGGCACCCCTGAAAACCCCAAACATCACCCCAAAAACAACCTCAGAAACAACCCCAAACACCACCTCAAAACCCCTAAAACAACTCCAAAAACAACCTCAGAAACTACCCCAAACGCCACCTCAAAACCCCAAAAACAACCCCAAAAACAACCCCAAACACAACCCCAAACACAACCCCAAACACAATCCCAAACACGATCCCAAACACGATCCCAAACACAACCCCAAAAAACAACCCCAAAAACAACCCCAAAAACAACCCCAAAATAACCCCAAACAATCCCAAATGTAACGAGCAGCACCCACAGTCAGCACCTCCGGATCCAAACCCATTCCAAACCCATTCCAAACCAATTCCAAACTCATCCCAAACCCATTCCAAACCAATTTAAACCAATTCCAAACCAATTCCAATTCCAAATCCATTCCAAACCAATTCCAAATCCATTCCAAACTCATTCCAATTCCAAACCCATTCCAAACCAATTCCAATTCCAAACCAATTTAAAGCCAATTTAAACCAATTCCAAACCAATTCCAAACTCATCCCAAACCCATTCCAAACCAATTTAAACCAATTCCAAACCAATTCCAAACCAATTCAAATTCCAAACCCATTCCAAACCAATTCCAAACCCATTCCAAACCCATTCCAATTCCAAACCCATTCCAAACCCATTCCAAANCTGTCTGTCTGTCCACCTGCCTGTCTGTCTGTCCGTGTGTCCGTCTGTCTGTCTGTGTGTCTGTCAGTCTGTCTGTCTGTCTGCCTGCATGTCTGCATGTCTGCCCGTCTGTCCATCTGCCCATCTGCCTGTCTGCCTGTCTGTCTCTCTGTCTGTCTGTCCGTCTGTCCTTCTGTCTGTCTGTCCGCCTGTCTGTCCGTGTGTCTGTCTGTGTATGTGTCAACCTGTCTGTCCATGTGTCCATCTGTCTGTCTGCCTGTCCATCTGTCTGTCTGTCTGTCCATCCGTCCGTCCGTCTGTCTGTGTGTCCGTCAGTCTGTCTGTGTGTCCGTCAGTCTGTGTGTCCGTCCGTCTGTCTGTGTGTCCACCTGTCTGTCTGTCTGTCTGCCTGTCTGTCTCTCTGTCTGTCTGTCTGCCTGTCTGCCTGTCCATCTGTCCGTCTGTCTGTCAGTCTGTCTGTCTGTCTGTCCGTCCGTCTGTCCGTGTGTCCGTCTGTCTGTCTGTCTGTGTGTCCATCTGTCTGTCTGTCCGTCCATCTGTCTGTCTGTGTGTCCGTCTGTCTGCTGCTGCCCTCTGCTGCCGCAGCCGGGCGGGGATTTCTCTGTTTTGGGGAGGTTTTGTTTTTTGGGGTTGGGTTTGGGGTGTCAGAGCTCGGCTC
>NC_031797.1:3597501-3597833 GCF_001522545.3 Parus major | reverse complement strand
ATTCCAAACCCATTCCAAACCCATTCCAAATCCATTTCAAACCCATTCCAAACCCATTCCAAACCCATTCCAATTCCAAACCCATTCCAAACTCATCCCAAACCAATTCCAAACCACTTCCAATTCCAAACCCATTCCAAATCCATTTCAAACCCATTCCAAACTCATTCCAAACCAATTCCAAACCCATTCCAAACCAATTTAAACCAATTCCAATTCAAATTCCAAACCCATTCCAAACTCATTCCAAACCAATTTAAAGCCAATTTAAACCAATTCCAAACCAATTCCAATTCCAAACCAATTCCAAACCCATTCCAAACCAATTCCAA
>NC_031797.1:3593276-3595536 GCF_001522545.3 Parus major | reverse complement strand
GAGAGGTGTTTCCCCCATTTTTGGGATGAAATGAGCATTTGGAGAGATGTTTCCCCCATTTTTGGGTGGAAATGAGGATTTAGAGACGTGTTTCCCCCATTTTTGGGTGGAAATGAGGATTTAGAGAGGTATTTCCCCCATTTTTGCCATGAAACATAAAAAAACCCAGATAATTTCCCCCATTTCAAAGGAGAACACAAAGAGGAGGAGGAGAAATTTCCCCTATTTAAAAAAAAACATTAATTTTTTTGGAGAGGAGAAAAATAAAACAATATAAATAACATAAAACATCCCAGTGACATTTCAGCACAGAATCCCTCAGCCTGTCCTGCTCCAGCACATCCTGGCAGGTTGAATTTCCAGGAAAACCTCGTTCCCAGGAGAACGAGCTGAACTCGGCAGAGCTCCCAAAACTTTGTTGGGAACCCCTCGTGCTTCACATCCGAGGCTGCCCTGGCCCCTTCCCAATAAAACATTTCTCAACCCCGAGCCAGGGATGAATTCCAAGAAGCCATCAGAGCTGAAATCCAAGGCTGGTTCTTTTCCCTGCTTGGACACAACAAACAGTTGGGGGTTGGTTTTTTTTTGGTTGTTGTTGTTGTTTTGGTTTTGTTTTTCTGTCAAATCCACGTCAGTGATTCCAGGCTGGGGTCAGGTCAGGGCTCCTCTTCCTCCTCCTCCTCCTCCTGCTGTGGATTCAGGGATGGGAAACAGCCCCAAAAAATCAGTTTAAAGTTGGTGGGGTTTGTTTTTAAACCCAGTTTAAAGTTGGTGGGGTTTTGTTTTTAAACCCAGTTTAAAGTTGGTGGGGTTTTGCCTTTAAACCCAGTTTAAACTTGGTGGTTTTTTGTCTTTAAACCCAGTCTAAAGTTGGTGGGGTTTTGTCTTTTAAACCCAGTTTAAAGTTGGTGAGTTTTGTCTTTAAACCAAATTTAAAGTTGGTGGGGTTTTGCCTTTAAACCCAGTTTAAACTTGGTGAGTATTGTTTATAAACCGAGTTTAAACTTGGTGAGGTTTTGTCTTTAAACCCAGTTTAAAGTTGGTGAGTTTTGTCTTTAAATCCAGTTTAAAGTTGGTGGGTTTTGTCTTTAAATCCAGTTTAAACTTAGTGGGTTTGTCTTTAAACCCAGTTTAAAATTGGTGGAGTTTCGCCTTTAGACCCAGTTTAAACTTGGTGGTTTTTTGTCTTTAAACCCAGTTTAAACTTGGTGAGTTTTGTTTTTAAACCCAGTTTAAACTTGGTGAGTTTTGTTTTTAAACCCAATTTTTGTCTTTAAACAGGGATTATTTTTTTTTTACAATTGTCACATTCCAGCTCTGTGTGGAAATAGGAAGATGAGAGGAGGGGAAAAAAAACAAAGCTGGAATTTGGGGCAGGTCAGGAAGAGCAAAAAGGAACAGGAGATAAAGGCACAAACACCTGGGCCAGCTCCAGGTTTGGAATTCCCAAGGCCGGAGTTTTCCAGAGGGAACAGCCTTGGCTGTCCCGGTGTTCCCAGCCCTGCAGGACCCAGCAGGGAAAAGCAAACAAGGCTGAGCTCAGCCCGCTGCAATCGGCCCTGCCCCCGCCTTCCTGCCAGCCCTGCCCGCGGCAAAGCTCNCCAATTCCAAACCCATTCCAAACCCATTCCAATTCCAAACCCATTCCAAACCAATTTAAACGAATTCAAAACCAATTCCAAACCAATTCCAAACCAATTCCAATTCCAAACCAATTCCAGTTCCAAACCCATTCCAAACCAATTTAAACCAATTCCAAACCCATTCCAATTCCAAACCAATTCCACACCCCTCATCCAGACCATTTTTCCAGTAAAAAACGAAGCAATTAACAGGAAATTAATTACTAAGGAGACAAATCCCGAGCTCTCCTCTCACCTTCCCCTGCAGAGCAGTCCCGGCCTCCGTCGGCGATTCCTCGATTTCCCCGGATTCCTCCTGCCAGGGAAAAGGGGAATTCAGGAATTTGGGAATTTTGGGCGTTGTTGGACGTCGATATCCGATGATCCAGCGGGAAAATCGGGAATCCGAGATCAGAACATCGGCAAAACCGCGGAATCCGCCCTTCGATTTCAGAAATCTCAGCAAAAAGGAAATATCTGGGTCTAAATCTGGGGTTTTTTGGGGGGGAAATGAGGAAAAAATCTCATTTTTGGAGGGGAATATGAAGGAGAGGAAGAATTTGTATCGTTTTTGAGGAGCTGCAGAGGGGTTTGCTCCATTTTTGGGGTGGAATGTGAAAAAAAGAAGATTTTTGCCT
>NC_031797.1:3587391-3588428 GCF_001522545.3 Parus major | reverse complement strand
TTCCCTGGCTCCAAGCCCCAGCTCCCCCAGGATTAAATCCCCTCATGGATCAGCACCACAGACTCAATCCTGCCCTTTGTGCTCCATGGATATTCCCAGATCCAGGCCCGGAGCTGGGCTTGTCCCATCCCTAAAAACATCCCCTACAAACAGCAACCAGGGCCAGCACCCCAAAATCATCCAGGGCAGGGCTCAAAATCCTCAAAATCAAAATTTGTGAGCAAGGATTTTTCTCTGGAGCACAACCATCCCCAGGAATTACAACGAGAACAACCTCCCTGAGTTTTCCTCTCTTTCTTTTTTCCCTGTTTTCCTCCTGCTTTGGATGAACCTGCGACTCCCAGGGATCCCAAATCCATCCCTCCCCTCCTGGAGGACACCCCAAGTGCACTAATTAGGGCACTAATTAGGGCAAAGTGACACAAATGGGACAGGAAATGGAATTTTGTTGGGGTTTTTTTTTAGGAAAGTGAGGCAAGAGGAAGCAGGGATGGAGGGAAAAGGAGCAGCGGTCACATGAGGCTGCCCAGCCCAATTAGCCACGCTAATTACTCAGCTAATTACTCGGCTCCCTGGGATGAGGAGCTGGGAGATGACTGCCCTCTCTTGGAGACTCCAAACCCAACCCAGATAAGGACTGAGGACAAAAAAACCGCTGGAATCTCCTAAAAAAATGAGTTTTTTAGCCCAGAAACAGCTCAGGCCTGGCTGGTTTTTCCTTGGAGGAGAAGGGAAAACATCTGGAGCTGCTCCTGGGACAGGTCAGTCACCCTGGACAACCTTGGGATAACCCTGGGATCTCTTCTGCAAAAATCAGGGGGGGTTTAAATATGAAAAAATTGGAAAAATGGAGAATATTGATGGATATTTATAGATATTGATAGATATTTATAGATATTGATAGATATTGATAGATATTGATAGATATTGATAGATAGTGAGAGTGGTGATGTTGAATATGAGTGATGATATTGTGGTGTCACAGAGGGGTTGGGGATGGAATGGACATGAAGGATCAGCCAATTCCAGGAAAAAAG
>NC_031797.1:3584693-3585230 GCF_001522545.3 Parus major | reverse complement strand
TTTTGGTGGAGAGGGAAAATCCCCCCTGGCATCTCCCAGGCTGTGCAATTCCACATCTGAGTCTGCAGATGGCTCCATTGGAATGAGGGATCGATTCCATGGATCCCTGCATGGATCCATAAATTCCTCCATCAATCCCTCCATGGATTCATCAATCCCTCCATGAATCCATCCATAAATCCCTCCATGGATCCATAAATCCCTCCATGGATCCCTCCATGGATCCCTCCATGAATCCATAAATTCCTCCATGGATCCATAAATTCCTCCATGAATCCATCAATGAATCCATCCATGGATCCCTCCATGAATCCATCAATCCCTCCATGGATCCCTCCATGGATCCATCAATCCCTCCATGGATCCCTCCATGGATCCATAAATTCCTCCATCAATCCCTCCATGGATCCATCAATCCCTCCATGGATCCCTCCATCAATCCCTCCTTGGATCCATAAATTCCTCCATGAATCCATCAATCCCTCCATGGATCCATCAATGAATCCATCCATGAATCCCTCCATGGATCCCTCCATG
>NC_031797.1:3579716-3583328 GCF_001522545.3 Parus major | reverse complement strand
TTGTTTTCCCCAAATCCCGATGTTTCCCCATATCCCAATGATGTTCTCCCCAAATCCTGATGTTTCCCCCATATCCCGATGCTTTCCCCACATCCCAAAGTTTTCCCCACATCCCAATGATCTTTTCCCCACATCCCAATGATGTTCTCCCCACATCCCGATGTTTTTCTCACATTCTGATGATCTTCTCCCCAAATCCTGATGTTTTCCCCACATCCTGATGTTGTTTTCCCCACATCCCAGTGATGTTCTCCCCAAATCCCGATGTTTCCCCCATATCCTGATGTTTTCCCCGCATCCTGATGTTGTTTTCCCCCACATCCCAATGTTTCCCCCACATCCCAGTATTTCCCCCACATCCCAATGATCTTTCCCCCACATCCCAATCTTTTCCCCACATCCCAGTGTTTCCCCCACATCCCAGTGTTTCCCCCACATCCCAATGATCTTCTCCTCGTGTCACCCTCACTCCCAGCTCCACCACGAACCCTTCAGAGAGCGCAGCAACAACCGCCCAAAAGCCTCGGAATTCCACAAAACCCACCGAGATCCCTGCTGGGGAAAACAACCCAGGAGTGTTTATAGGGCTGGATTAAAGCGGGATCTGCTGGGAATGCAGGGAATGGAGCAAATTCCCATTCCCAGAGAGGTGACAGATGGATGGGCTCTCACTTCCCAATCCATCTTTTCCTTTACACAGAGCTGCTGCAGCTTTATCCAGCTCTGCTCCGGGAATTCTCTCCCGTTCCCGCTTCCTTCGGGCTGATGGGAATGCAGGCAGGCGTTAGGGATGGGTATTAATTAAAAATTATTCATTAATTAATTCATATTAATTCAATCCTGGAATTGCTCCTCCGCTTCCAGCTCCACAACAATCTTTTCCATCGGGATAATGTCGTTATCCCGGGAGGAATGGATGGGATGATCATCCCACATTTTATTTCCACAAAATCTGGCAAAAAACGGGTTTTTCCTTGGATAATCCCACTGAAATTTACCAGCTGGGAAAACACAGGAACACCAAATTTTACAAATCCTGGGAATTTCCAACCACCCAGAGCACGGAGGAGAAAATATTCCCGCTGGGATAAAACCCGTGAGAGAACATTCAGGAAAAACAGGGATGTGGACAAAAAGCTTTTCCCATCCGTTCTAGGATTCAATGGAACGTGGCCAGTCCCAGCCCTCTTCCCACCCATCCATTCTGTTTTATTTTAATCACCAGCCCCAAACCCCATCCATGGGCAGCATTTCTTGGATCAGCTGGATACAATCAGTCCCAGCAGGAATCCAAACCCATAATTACGTGGAAAAACGGAGGGAGGGTTTATTTATGCAGGGGATGGGAGTTTTGAGGATGAGACGAATAAATCAGGGGGAAAGGGTGAAAAAAGAGGGATTGGGGAAGTTTGGTGAAGGAAAGCAGCTGCAGCAGAGGCTCTGTGGCTGCTGAAATCGCAGGAAAAGCAGAGGGTTTGTACCTGGAATGCTTTGGGAATGTTGGGATTCAGGGAAGCGGCGCAGCCCCCCTGCCTTGGCTGTGAATCCATTTCCTACCCAGCTTTCTTCAGCCTCCCATAAAAACTTCCTGCCCTTCCACCGACCTTCCCAGAGCGCTTTTCCCGAGCCTGGAGCCATTCCCACCTTTTCCCAGGCTGCCAAAACCTCCCTGCGAGCCAATCCCTTCGGAATCACACCCAGCTTTATCCCCGCCTTCACCTCCGAGCCACCAAATTCCATCCAAAACACCTCTGGGGACTCTCCCAAGTTTTCCCAACCGCTGGAAAACACGGATTTGATATATTTTTTCCCCCCCTCTCACCCAGGGATGCACACACAATGCATCTCCTGTGGTTGACAACCCCTCTTCTATTTCGGGAATGCTCATCCGCAGGTGGAATTGGATTTCTGTTCCCATGACTGACAACACAACTCCATCCCGGCCTATGGCAGCTGCTGCTATTTTCAGCTCTCTGCCTCTCTCCAGTATTATTCCAAAGGTGAGAACTATTTCCAGAGAACACCAGAACAGCGTTTTTCACACCTTCACAGGGGGAAAAAAAATATGGGAAAAAAAAAAAACAATGGAGGGATTTTGGAAGTTTTGCCACGGGGCAAGAGAAGGGAGTTAATGAGGGTTAAAATGGAATTAAAATCCATGTTGGAATGGGGAAAATAATCTTAAAAGTGGGGTGTCACGGAGATATTCCTCAGCAGCAGGCAGGGAAGCGTTGATTCCATCGATCCTGGCAATGTGGGGATGGGAATTGTGTGTAGGGATTTATAAATCCATAAAAAAACGGTGAAAAGGGATGGAATTCCGAGCTGGAAATGGTGAATGTGGAGGGTGGGATTTGGGTTTACAGCACGATTTCTCCATCCAGCGTGAGAGTGAAGGATCCTCTGGAAGGGCTGGGATCCTCGGGAAGAGGAGGAGAGGGTGGGATAATGAGGCTGGGAATGGTAAGCAGTTAATTAGCAATTAGTGAGGGAGAGGTAGAGATTCCTCCTCGCTGACCTGCTCATCCCGACATTCCCCAGGAGTGGGAATGGCTCCTGCCCACCCCTCTGGGGTTCCCAAAAAAATCTGTTCCCACGATGGAAAAAATGGGGAAAAAATGGGGAAAAATGGGGAAAAAATNATCCCTCCATGAATCCATGGATCCCTCCATGGATCCATCAATCCCTCCATGGATCCCCCCATGGATCCCTCCATGGACCCCTCCATCCCCCACCTGCCCAAAGCAGCAATGCAGAGACAATTCCCAATTCCCCGCAGCCATCCCAGGGCACTGCTGAAGGAAACAGCCCCATCCACGACACCCCTGAGGCTGGGACAGAGGGAAACGCCAACAAAAGAAAAATCCAGGGAAAAACCAGCCACTGGTGGAAGTGAAAGACAAAGAGAGTGACAGAGATTTCAGAAAAGAAAGGGAAGAGGAAGGCAGAGCTGCAGCATTTCATCTTCTGTTCCTCCCCACAACGAGCCAATTAAAAAGCCCACACACTAAATTAATTCCAGTTCCAGAGGAGCTGGAAATACAGAGCCACTATTTAGGTTAGGGAAAATTGCTGCATTCTGCTCCTTTGTCAGGTGGCAGAGAATGACATCTGCAAAAGGGGGGGAAAAAAATCAAATTGAAAAAAATAATAATAAAGCAGAGTTTGGGCCCCAGCACAGGGGGAGCAAAGGAAAGGGAATTCAGGGATTTGAGGAGCCTCATCCCCATGGACACAGGGCCAGGGCACAGATCTGGGCAAAGATCCCGATGTTTTCCTCACATCCCAGTGATGTTCTCCCCAAATCCCAATGTTTTTCTCACATTCTGATGATCTTCTCCCCAAATCCTGATGTTGTTTTCCTCACATCCCAATGATGTTCTCCCCACATCCTGATGTTTTTCACACATTCTGATGATGTTCTCCCCAAATCCCAATGTTTCCCCCATATCCTGATGTTTTCCCCACATCCTGATGTTGTTTCCCCCATATCCTGATGTTTTCCCTAAATCCTGATGTTGTTTTCCCCACATCCCAGTGATGTTCTCCACAAATCCCGATGTTTCTCCCATATCCCAATGTTCTCCTCACATCCTGATGTTGTTTTCCCCA
>NC_031797.1:3574924-3577601 GCF_001522545.3 Parus major | reverse complement strand
TTCCCAGCTCCCTCAGGAATTCTCCAGACCATTCCCAGCTCCCTCCAGAATTCTCCAGCCTCTTCCCAGCTCCTTTTCCTATTTTTTTAAGGGAAGAGGGATTGGCTGGGAGGAGCAGGGAATGCTCAGCTCAGGGATGCTGGAGGAGCACCAGGAGCCAGCTGAGCTCAGTGGAACAGGATAAACTCGGGAGAGATAAAGACATATCTGGGATCACGCTGCTGCCTGTGCCAGAACGTCTGCTGGGAATGTCTGGATCGTGGATTTGTTTCCCAAAAAAACCCCAGAGTGCTGCACAGCTCGGAGCTGATGGACAGACATTCCTGGCCTGGAAAACCATGGAATGTTTTGGGTTGGAAAAGTCCATCCAGCGTCACCCACACCTCCTATTCCCAACCTGGGACAATTCCCTGGCGTTCGTAGGGAAAGCAGGGATTTAAATTGGAAGGAAAAGCACGGAGAGAGACAGGATCATCCTAAAAAAAAACCCCAATGGATCGTGATTCCATAACCCAAATGATGGGAATGCCAAGGTTTAATTGGGATCAGTGCAATTAAACCTTCCTGACAGCGGTGGAATTCCGTGGATGCTCCCACAGCACTCGTGGAATACAGGAAAAAACAATTCCCAAGATTCACCCAGGAGTGTGGAGCTCCTTGGAAACGCTGCCAGATCCTGTGGATCCCTGGAAATGCAGCACCTGAAGCTTCCTGAGCCCGGCAGAACCGCCAGGACCCCACTCAGGGACAGAATTCCCAAGCTGGAAACGCATCCAGCAATTCTCAGCCTGCCCAAAAGGTCTTGTTTTAATAAAAAAGGAAATGAAAAGTCCCCCAGGCCTCGATTTCTTCTCCCTGATAGAAAAGTTTGATGAAATTCCCACCATTTGTTTGGGAATTGCACCATAAATTCTCGGAGGAGCAGCCGGGCCACGTCAGGATTTATGGAGCATAAACACCGAGCTCTTGCCAGCAACAAAAAAAAAATAAAAATGAAGTAACTCAGAGTGGAGGAAATGAAAAATAAAACACCACAAAAAACCTCCCAAAAAAGAAGAGAAATCCAGAGAAATCCTCCTGCAGCTCCTGAGCTCGGGATGAGCTCTGGAGGGAATAAACCACACCAGGAATGTTTCAATCTTGTGCATTTTTCTAACAGCAGATGAGGCAGAAATGGACAAAATGCCTCCAGGGCTGAAAAAAACAAAACTAAAAACCCTTTCCAAACTATTCTATAGATTTAAAAATAGATTTCTTTTTTATTCCCAGAGGGGAACAAGTTGGGAATAAAACAAAAAAAAAGCTTTTTAGGGGGGATGTTGATCCATCCCTGGCTGTCACCTGAGAGGGATCTGGGAATGCCAAGAGTGGGAATTTCCTTCCCTCTGGAATCAGGGTCTGTTTTCCTGCTCCTCCATTCCCATCAGGAGTGAGATGATTGTTCCAATAACTCTGTTCTCCCGTTTGCTTTCTGGAACATGAAAACAAAGGAGGTTTCTCGGCTTTTGGAAAGTCACTAAAAATCCATCTTGAAGCGGAAATTCGGGAATGTTTTCATCTCTACAGACCAAACCCAGGCTGAAGGAGTTTAAAACTCCTTCTTGTCTGTCAGGAGGGGGGAAAAACCACACGATAAAGGATGAAAAAGCACAACCCTTAACTAAATTTCCTGTTTTGTGTCTCGGCGTTAACAGCGTGCCCGAATTTCCTCTTTTTTTTTTTTATTTTTTTTCTTTTCTGTCCTTAACGTCACAGCCAATCCCTCCCCACCCATTCCACAAAAACCCCGAACTGCTGGAGATTCCAGCTCATTCCCAGGAAAAATCCAGCTCCTCACACCACTTAAAACAAAGATTAAACCTCCCTCGGAGCCCCCACCAGCGAGAATTCACCCAATTAAACCAATTACTCCCCAAAATTAAACACACTTTCGGTTGGGGTGTTTTTTTTAATTAATTCCTGACCGCTCAGGTATTTTAGAGAAGAAAAAAAGGAGTTTTTTCCTTCTTTTTTTTTCCAGGATTGTGCAAGAAATGACATTTTTTGGGGGAGTGGGGGGAGAAGATCGAATCTGGAGAGCGTTTGCGAGCGAGTTTCACTTTCAGAAACTCCAAATGCCGCCGTGCTTTGGGGCACAATGGCTCGTTTGTCCCCTGCCTTTCCATCCAAGCCCTTTTTGGCACGACCCAGCGGCAGCAGATGATAACAGGAGGGACCAAAAGCAAGGCCTGGGCTCTGCCAGTTCTCTGAATCCCAGCAATTTATTGTCAAGTACAAATTAAGTGGGGAAATCTCGGACTAATTAATATTTAAGACAAAGCTCTCTCTCTCTCTCTCAGCTTTTGAGTTTTTTTTGGTCTGAATGTGACAACAGGCAGGCAGGGAACTGGATTTGTTTATGGTTTTAGTTCTGTTCCCTTCCCAGGTTGTGGAAAAGCCAGGGGAGAGGAAGATAAAGGGAAAAAAAATCACCTGGCAACAGGTGAGACATCCCTGAGCAGAGACCTCGGGGATGCTGCAGCTGGGAAATCCAGAATCGGCTCCATAAAGAAGGTTTTTGTGGCTAAATCACTTCAGGAACCCCAGGATATTGGAATTAGAGGTTTCCACCACTTCAGGAACCCCAGGATATTGGAATTAGAGGTTTCCACCGCTTCAGGAATTCCAGGATATTGGA
>NC_031797.1:3572392-3574694 GCF_001522545.3 Parus major | reverse complement strand
GCTTCAGGAATTCCAGGATATTGGAATTAGAGGTTTCCACCTCAGAGCTCCCCTCTGAGACCTTCACATCAAGGTCAGGTTGGAATTTTGAGGTTTGGAGCAACCTGGGATAGTGGAAGATGTCCCTGCCTGTGACTGGATGGGTTTTAGGGTCCATCCAAGCCAAACCACCCCAGGATTTTTGGTGACCTCAACTCCTCTGATTTCTCATAAAAATGAGGAAATCAACACCAGATCTACAGCCTCAAGCAGGTCCCTCACTTATCTCACATCAGCACACACACACAACGTATTTTATAAATCACTTTTTCCCCCTCACTCTCTTTTTCCAGGCACAAGAATCCCTCAACAACCACAAAATTCCCCCTCTGATTTTCCAGGTTTTTCCAGCCCTTTTCCCCACAGCCTCTGGAAACTCTTCCAGAGCTGCACTGGGGGTTACAAATCCAACCAAACCATCCCATTTTTCCACCCTGAGCTCATTTTTAGAGCTGAAGAGGCAAGAAAATGATTTGTTTAAGCACCAGCTCCAGCTCTGTGCTCGCCACCTCCTCCCAAACAGCTCCCCCCACCCGCTGGCCACTGGACAAGTGGCCACTTGGAGCCTTCCACGAACCAGAGCGTTCCCAGGGCGATTATTCCGGAGCTGGAGCTCATCCAGCCCCGGCTCTAACGGGGCAGCGACAGCCACAATCCCCTAACAGCGAGGAAACTGCCGTCAAATCAGGAAACTGCCATCAAATCAGGAAACTGCCACCAAATCAGGAAACTGCCACCAAATCAGCTTTTTCCAAGAGTGTCCAGCTCCTCCAGAGCCAAGAGAAGCGGGGTCCCTCGTTAGGCTAACGAGCTCCGGGGCATGATGACAACCCCGAGCTGCAGGGCACGAGGCTGATAAGGGGGATGAGAAGGGGACAGAGCTCCGTGTCCCCTGTCACACGCTCCCCTCCCGGCTCGGATCCCTGCAGTGCTCCCTTCAAACAGGGATCAACGTGCCCAGGGCAGCTCGGGATGCTTTCATTCCCTCGGGAACAGCGCATCCAGGGATGAGATGGGAACAGCAGGAAAACGGGAATGGGCACCAAAACTGTGTCAAGCCTCGCAGCCCCCCCGCCCCAGCAGCCACACAAAAGAGACATTTCCATTCGTGTCACAGCCACGGATGGCAGGAGGAAACCTCTGGGACAATCAGCTCTGTTTAAATGTATTGATCCAGCTTTTTTTGGGGGTTTTTTTGCCCCTTTTTCCCCGCAAAAGAAGGGGGTGAATGGTGGCTACAGAGTCACAAATTCCCGTGGATTTGTTTTATGGTCACGGAGCTGAGCTGGGAGGTGAAGGATCTGCTCACCTGGCTGTGGATATCCCACACGGCAGGGAGACAAAGACCTGTGGAACCTCCCTGGCCTGAGCTCAGCCCTGGGAAGCCACCAGGCTCCGAAAAGCTGAAGAAAACCAAGCAATCGCCTCCAAGGCCTCGAGTTGACTTGGATTAAATACTGACTTGCTGACTCCTGTGGTCTGTCACACACCAGATTTCTCTCCTGGTAGGGATCACCCCCATTGGACGGGTCCAGGGCAGCGTCACAAGGAGCTCACAAAGCTGGAGGGTACCAGTTTTCCCAAAAAAAATACAAACCCTATTTAGCCACAATAACTTCCTCCAAGCAGCAGCAGAGGTGTCTCAGAGCAGACACAGCTCCAGCCCAGCCCTCTTGGCTTTGCTTTAAGGCCACACCTGATGGCCACAGCCCAGGATGGAGGCAAATCCCAGATTTGTACCCACAGCTCCAATCCCTGCTTCCCTGCACTTCCCCAACTCCTAAAGGACGCCCAGCTTCCCATTCCACACCTCTAATTGGAAGTGAGGAGCAGGAGACAGATTTCTCTCTCTCTCCCTTTGTCTGCAGCACCCACTTACCTCCTCTACACCTCAATAACACAAAACCCAGATCCTGCAGCCACCCCTCCTTTATGTAATCCACACAATTCCCCGATGCCTCCCGAGCCCTGCCTGGATCAGGCGGGATCCCAGCGCTGTCCTCTGCCAGCCACCGGCTCCTCTCCACACCAACCCACCCTCAACTCGCACGCGGGAAACAAACAAGGAAATTATGCGATGTTGGACGTTCTGCCGAGCTCCCAACCTCCTTTTTCACCCCAAAACAGGGTCTGCTTCACCATTAAAGTCACCCAACTTCCCAAGCAGCTGGCGCTGAACCGTGCCCCTCATCCATTCCGACTGTCCCTTGTCACCTCATCCACCCAAAAATGCCCCTCAGCACCCCACCCCCGGCGCCAGCCA
>NC_031797.1:3569105-3571582 GCF_001522545.3 Parus major | reverse complement strand
GTGGGGCACACACCTGGCACACACCTGGCACGTGGGGCACACACCTGGCACGTGGGGCACACACCTGGGACACACCTGGCACGTGGGGGACACACCTGTCTCTTATACACATCTGAGAGCTCGGAGAGCGGCTCGCGGGAGGAGGTCCGGCCGGGGGGCGGGGCCGAGAGCGGCCGCCAAGTTCGGTTGCGGCGGCGGCGAGAAGGGAGGGCGGGGAGGGGGCGGGGCCGTCGGAGGAGCGGCGGGAGAAGCGACCAATCAGCGCGCGGGGCGGGAAATGGGGTGTGGTTTCATAAACGGTTCATTAATATTAATGAGGTGGGAGGGGGCACGTGGCGGCCGGGGCGCGAGGCACCGGGAGGGGACACCCCGGGAATCCCCCGGTGTGTGGCGTCCCCTCGGTCCCCTGGTCCCCCCCAAGGCCTCCCCGGGGCCCCCGAGTCCGTGCTCCTCCGGAGCCCTCGGTGCGGCCTGACCGGACCCCTGTGAGCCCCCGGAGCGGGGGGGTGCTGTGCCGCCCACCGCCCCCTCTTGCCCCGGGCAGCCCCGGGGGGACACGCGGCGGGGGAGGGGCTCCCGGGACACCCCCACATGCCGGGGCCCCACCCCACGACACTGCACAGGCGAGGGGAGCAGGATGCGGGGGGATGCGGGACCGATCTCCTGGATGCTCCGCAGGGACCCCAGGAGCGGCCCCACCGCAGGTTCGCCCCCGTTTCCACCGGGACCCCCGAGAGCTGCGCGGCTGCGGGGAAAGGCTGAGGATCCCGCAGACCCCCTGTGTGACCCCCCTGCGGGGCTTGGGACACCCCAAATTCCCCAAACATCCCCGGGCACAGCCCTTCCCCGCCGGGCTCTGCCCAGCCCTGTGCGCCGGGGGTCTCAGCCCCGCTGTCCCCCCACCCCGGGGAGCCGCTGCCCCTGGGAACCGAGGGGAAAATCCGTGGGGATGAATCAGCAGCGGGCGGGAGTCACGCTGGAGGAGCGGGGGGAGCGGAAATCACGCCCTGAATCGAGGCTTTGATTCCCCCCGGCCGCCGCCACCGGCACCGGGCGAGCGCGGCCGGCGGGTCCCGGTGGTGCCTGGTCCCGGTGTCCCCTCGGGGGTCCCGGTGGGGGGACACAGCCGCGTCCCCCGGGCAGCAGCCATCGCTTCCCAGCGCAGCACGAATCATTCCAGCCGCGATCCCAGCAGGAATTGAGGTGGAGAAACGCCAAGCCCGGGCTGTCCCCACCTCGGCGGGGACGTGGCCCCGCTGCAGGGCACACACGGCACAGCCCTGGCCGGCGGCTGCGCTGGAATTGGGCTGAAAACTCAATAATCCTGTTATCCTGATTTTCCCTTTAATCCAGTTTGCTCCCATATGGCCCGGCCCGCCGTGTCCTAATCCGCTTTTCCTGCAGATGGGCAGCGCCGGGCGCGGGGGAACCCCGAGGGGCGCCGGGGCCGCCGTGTCCCCCCGGTGAGCCACACGAGGGGACAAAATTCCCAATATTCCAGGCAGCACCCACGGCAGTGACAGACACGATGCCAGGAGCCGGTTTGGGTCCCAAAATGCGGATTTGTGAAATCGATGGCCGCGGGATGCAGCCACGGAGGAGGGAGCGACGGGAACGGCGCCGCGGCTCATCCCAGCGCTCATCCCATGGCTCATCCCGCTAATTAACGCTCAGGAGCAGCTTTGTTTAAAGCCTGGACCCGGGGGAGGCTCCAGGCGCCCTGCGAGGATCCTCCCTCCGGGCCCTGCGCTGGTTTTTGGGAGCTCGGGGTGAGGTTTGGGAGGGCTGCAGGGACCCAGCGCTTCCCGGGAGAAGAATCCTGGAGGTCGTTCCTGGGAGCATCCCGAGGGACACGCGGGGCTGCAGCAGGACCGCGGTGTCCCCTGACACGGCGGGCACAGGTCCCCATTGCGGGGGGACAGTGGGAGGGGACAGAGGGGACAGAGATGGGGAGTGGGAGAGCCGGGAATGGAGGGAAGCTGAGATTTTCCACCCCCGAGGTGTTTTGGAGCCTCTGGAAGTGCTCTGAGTTTTGGTTTGATGGTGCCACCTCGAATACCTGAGAGTCCTGAGGCGTGGGGGCTGGCACCGAGTGTCCCCGTGTCCCTGTCCCGCTGTCCCCTGGCACCCGCAGAGGGCCCCGGATCCGCCCAGGCCACAGAAGGGACACGGGGACAGGAGTGATTCCCACGGGCAGTGCCAGGGAGCTGTGACATCCCTGCGGAGCTGGCACTGTCCCCACAGAGCTCAGAGCATCCCCCCCGTGGATCTGTGACTGTCCCCACCCAGTCCTGACCGTCCCTACGGAGCCACGATGTCCTCACAGAGCCGTGGCTGTCCCCAGGGACCTCTGTGGCTGTCCACAGCCAGCCCCGACATTCCCGGGAGCTGTGACTGCTGCCACAGACCCGTGTTATCCCATGGATCCAGAACCATCCCCAGGATCCACAACCATCCCCAGGATCCACAACCATCCC
>NC_031797.1:3566988-3567811 GCF_001522545.3 Parus major | reverse complement strand
GCACACACCTGGCACACACCTGGCACACATCACACACCTGCACACGTGTGTCTGTGGCCGTCCCACAGAGCCGTGATTGTCCCCAGGGACACACAAACACATCACACACAGATCACAAACACACACACACAGATCACACTCACACAAACACAGATCACACACATCACACACACACAAACACATCACACACAGATCACACTCACACACACAGAAACACACACTCACAGATCACACTCACAGAAACACAGATCACACACACACAAACACAATCACAAACACACACACATAGATACACACATCACACACAGAGATCACACACATCACACACACAGACTCACACACAAACACACACACACAGATCACAAACACACAGACACATCACACACACATGACACACACACACAGATCACACACACACACATCACACACACAGACATCACACAAACACACACACACAGATCACACACAGATCACACTCACACACATCACACACACACAGTAACAAACACACACACAGATCACACACACATCACACACACAGATCACACACACATCACACACACACAGTAACAAACACACACACAGATCACACACACATCACACACACAGATCACACTCACACACACAGATCACACACACAAACACATCACACTCCTCTCCCCCCTTCCCGTGCCCCCCCCGTGGCCCCTCGCCCCGGCCGGGGGCGGCTCCGGGGACGGGGAGCGTTTCTCGTCTCTTTATTGAAGGAAGACTATTTCTAGAATAAAGGCTACATCGTCACTCCCCTCGTCCCCTGGGCCCTCGGATCCTCGTGTAAAAAGCC
>NC_031797.1:3564554-3566188 GCF_001522545.3 Parus major | reverse complement strand
GCGCAGGGGCTGCCCCCGCCCCGGGTCTCTGCCCGCAGGAGCAGAGCGCTATGGCGTGGGGCCGGGGGCGCGAGGGAGGGGGGGGGTCCGGGACACGCGGGACTGTCCCCAAGGGTGACACCGCCACCCCCACGTGGCACCGTCCTTCCCTCCCACGAGGACCGAGGGCGGCCGGGCCCGGTGGCACCGGTTGTGCTGTGATTGCGGGGGGCGCTCCGGCCGTGCCGGTGGCGAGTCCCCGCTCCTGCCGTGCCCGGGGCGGGGGTGGCCGCGTGTCCCTGGGCTCGGCCCCGTCTTCACCCCCGGCCCCGGGCACAGTCACAGTGATGGCACACGGAGGACGAGGGGACGGTCCCGCTGCGGTGCCACTGCCACGTCCAGCCGTGGGGGGGAGGAGGGAGCGGGGGGTATCCGGAGTGGGGAGGGGGGCGCGGGCCAGTCCGGGGCTCTACATGATGCTGCACTTCCCCTTGATTTTGTCTGTCCTCTTCTGCTTGCTGGAGCGCTTCCCATCGATGGTGAGGCTGACGTTCCTCCTCTTCTCCAGGTTCAGCAGCTCCTGGAAGAGCTCCTTGACGTTGTAGTTCATCTTGGCCGAGGTCTCCATGAAGGCGCATTTCCACTCCTTGGCCATGGCCTCCCCCTCCCTGCTCTCCACCTCGCGCTGCGTCTCGTCGCACTTGTTGCCCACCAGCATGATGGGGATGCTCTCCACGCTGCCCTTGATCTGCACGATCTGCTGGTAGATGGGCTTCAGCTCCTCCAGCGACTGCTTGCTGGTGACCGAGAAGACCAGGATGAAGGCATGGCCCTTGGAGATGGACAGGCGCTGCATGGCCGGGAACTGGTGGCTGCCGGTGGTGTCGGTGATCTGCAGGGTGCACACGCTCTTGTCGCAGCTGATCACCTGCCGGTACGTGTCCTCGATGGTGGGGATGTAGGTGTCGCGGAAGGTCCCCTTGACGAAGCGCAGCACCAGCGAGCTCTTGCCCACGCCGCCGGCGCCGAACACCACCACGCGGTAATCGTTGCTCTGCTCCGGCATCTTGCCCCGCAGTCGCCGCCGCTGCGGGGGGACAGGGAGGCGTCACCCCCCGAATCCAGCGGTTTGGCCCCCCCCGAGATGCAGCCCCGGCCGGGAGCTGGGCTCGCTGCCCTTGGGACGCCCTTGCCGGCCCGGGGTGCTGCCGCCTCGGTTATTTTTACCGGCTGCCCGCTGTGGCCATATGGCCGAGCGTGGCCACCGGCACCGCAGCTGCTGCCGAGGCTGCCGGGGGGGGTCGCTGGGCAGGGACCCCCCGAGCCCGCTCTGCAGGGCAGTCACCGGCCCAGAGAGGTCACGGTGGCACCTGGAGCACCCAGCTGGGCTCTCTGCCCAGGTTCGGAGGTGTCCTTTCGCACGCAGACTGTACTGCTGTGTCCTGACACCCCTGTCACTCACTGCCACCCTGTCCCACGCTGTGCCACCCCTCTGCTCTGCTCCCACCCCACGGGTGTGCTGGGGAGCGGAGGGAAGGAGCGTGGCACGGCTGTGGGCTGTGGGTGGTGGGCAGTGGGTCAGAGACCCCTCCTGGCCACCCTCACACTGCCAAACCTCGGTGTCCACCCACAGGGGACAGCTGGACCTGGGCAGG
>NC_031797.1:3562994-3564324 GCF_001522545.3 Parus major | reverse complement strand
GGGCAGGGTCCCCTGTGCCCACCCACAGGGGACAGCTGGACCTGGGCAGGGTCCCCTGTGCCCCCCGAGTGCTGCAGCCCCCGGGTGTGAAATGAGGGGGCACCGCTGGTGCTGAGCCCTGCTCCGGTTCCCCCAGTGCAGAGCAGGGGTGGCAGCACCAGCTCTGTCCCAGGAGGGTCCCCAGGGCGAGTGGGACCCTCAGAGAGTCTTGGGGACATGAAACCCAGCACGGGACAGGGTTCCCAAAGGTGTCCAGTCACGGGATGAGTGGGAAGGATGGGAGGGAAGGGGGCCTGAGCACTGCTCAAGGACTGTCCCCCGTCAGCTCCACTGCTGCCACCCCAGCTCAGGGAAGGGGGACACAAAGTGCCCCCAACAGCCCCGTGCTGGTGGCTGCCCTGGGCACAGCAGCTCCTCCTGCATCCCTGAGCATCTCCAGGGGAACCAGCCCCTTCCCACGGCCGCTGCCTCCCCATCCCAGGCCACCGGGGGGGTCCGGACCCCACAAAGCAGCCCCAGAACCCCGGTGTGTCCCCAAAGAGCAGAGCCAGGTGAGGCTGGGAGCTGGAGGAGCCCATCCCCGCAGCCTCGGGCAGCCAAGGAGCTCAGCCCATCGTGGGCTCCTTGGATCCCACCACGCTGGGAGCGTCACCAGCACCCGGGGGCTGGGGCTGGAGCGGGGGCCGGGGCTGAGCTGGCGCGTGGGAACGTCCAACCTCGGCTGGAGCTGGCAGCGGTCCCACCCTGTCCCACCTGTGCCATCCCACCTGTGTCACCTGCCTGTCCCACCTGTCCCATCCCACTTGTTCCACCTGTCCATGGCACTGCCAAAAGCGCCCCCGGCCCCACAGCCCCGCCATGGAGAGCTGAGGTGAGGGCTGGGCTGGACAGACCCCCACGGAACCCGGGGGGCTCTTTGGGGTGACCCCAACAGTCCCTGCTGCCCGAGGGTCCGGAGCACGCCCCGCGCTCAGCTCGTGGGCAGGAACCCCCCGGGCCTGACCCTGCCGGGGGGCTCTGCACCCCCCAGGCCCCCCCAGCGCCCTCCCACTCGTGCCCCCAGCGCTGGGGGTGACAGCGGTGGGGAGCCGGGGGTCAGCACGGAGGGCAGGGGTGGGGTGGGGACCAGGGAAAGGGCAGGGGGAGGATGGAGGGGCAGAGGAAGAACAGGATGGAGGGATGGAGGGGCAGGGAAGGGCAGGATGGAGGGATGGAGGGGCAGGAGAAGGGGCAGAATGGAGGGATGGAGGGGCAGGAGAAGGGGCTGGATGGAGGGATGGAGGGGCAGGAGAAGGGGCAGGATGGAGGGATGGAGGGGCAGGAGAAGGGG
>NC_031797.1:3557111-3562254 GCF_001522545.3 Parus major | reverse complement strand
GATGAGCGAGAACGGGGACACGCGGGCAGGGAGGGGGATGGAAACACGGACAGGAACGGGATGGGGACGCGCGGAGACACAAACAGGGTCACACGGATAGGGACGGGTGGGGATGAGGACAGGGACACACGGATGGGAACACACGGAGAGAGATGGGGACACGTGGGGGTGAGGGTGGAGAGCCAGGCAGGGACACACGGACAGGGACACACGGACAGGGACACTTGGGGATGGGGACACACGGACAGGGACCCCACACGGACAGGGACACTTGGGGATGGGGACAGACGGACAGGGACCCCACAGGGACAGGGACCCCACACGGACAGGGACCCCACACGGACAGGGACACTTGGGGATGGGGACACACGGACAGGGACCCCACACGGACAGGGACACACGGACAGGGACCCCACACGGACAGGGACACACATGGGGATGTGAATCCATACGAGGAGGGGCAGCCCAGGGACTTGTGGATGGGGACAGAGCCCCACAGGTGGTGACAGGGGACACAGGGACAGGACAGACGGATGCCAAGGTCCCAGCCAGGCAGGGCACGGCTGGCAGGGCAGTTGGGGGTGGCCTGGGCAGCGATGCCGGGCTTTGGGGACACAGAGGCCACGGTGCCACCCCCGCACAGGGCCTTTGTCACCAACTGGTGTCACTGCTCATGGCAGAGCCCCAAAACCCCAGAGGGGACACACGGGGGTCCTGGTGGGGCTGTGGGACACTCAAGTGCTGCCTGAGTGGGAGCACAAGAGCCGCAGGGTGACCATCCCCAGCTGTGTGTCCCAGAGGTGACAGAAGTGACTCCGGGGCTCCCGTGGTCCCTGCCACAGACGGGGTCTGCTCCTGCCTCCCCCCCAGCCCACTCCCGAGTGGTGGCAGCAATTAAAATCCGCAGCCTCTATTAATAAACAGCCGGCGGGCAGCGGGCCACGGTGGCACCCACGCGTCCCCACGGGAGCGGGGAGAACGACACGGGGACCCCGGCCCGCCCCGTGAGGTGACAATGCCCGGGGTGGGGTGGGGGGTGGCAGCCTCAGCCCCCCGCGCCGCGCTCGGAGCCGGATACTCCTCGTTAGAGGGAATGAATGAGTTTTCCTTGATCGTTTTCCTGCGGCTCCTCCTCGTTCATTGAGCCGCAGCTCCCCGCCGGGCCTGACGCAACGGGGCGGCCGCTCACGCAGGGCTGAATCACGGCGCTGCCGAGCCGGGGGTGCTGGGGGGGTCCCGTCCCCCCTCCCCCGGGCTCGGCACGGCTCGGGGGGGTCCGGCCGGAGGGGTTTGGTTGCCCGGGGAGGGGGCTCAGCCCACGCCGGGGCCGGGCACGTGTGGCCGCCGCGTGAGCCGGACGCGGAACAGCCACGGGGGACAGCAAAAAAACAAAAAAGCGAGTGACAGCGAGGGGAGAAGGGCAGGGAATTTATTGGGAGCAGCAGGGCCTCCTCCTCCTCCTCCTCCAGCCCGGAGCACGGGATGATCCTGTGGATGAACCCCCCGCCAAAGGCGGCGGGATGAGGATGGGGGAGCTCAGCACCCCCAGGCGCTTCACAGCCCTCCCCGATCCCAAACTGCAGCAGGAGGAGGGTGCGAAACGGAGGTGACAGCCCAACAGGGGACACTCAGCACCGTGTCACCTCTCCCCCTCATCCCCCCCCAGGAGAGAGGTCACCCCTCAGGGGAGGTGACAGAGCCCTGAGGCTTTAACCACGCCGAAGCAAATCACGTTCTCCTCATCCTGCTGGTTTGTGTCATGCCAAGCCCAAAATAACCTCCCTCCGCCTCGCCCCCCCTCTCCACTCCAGGTTTTCAAAGGAAGATTAATTGACTCGGGGATGTTGCAGCAATTAAACTAACGAGCCCCAGGATCTGTCAGATGATGCTCAGCTGCCTCCATATGCTGCAGCTGGGCCACCGCGGAGGCTCCGAGCCTCCTTCCCGCTGCCGGCACTGCGCCATCCTTATAATTCCATCAGCGCTTCCAGGAGCCCGGCGGAAGCTGCTGCAGGAGAGAAGGCTCCGGGTAATTAAAATGCAGCCCCTGCCTGAGCCAGGCTGTGTTTCACGGCTGGGGAGGAGCACATTCCCAGCTCCAGCCTCTGATCCCAGCTCCTTGCTCCCGAGGGTAAATCCGGCGGGATCGGCGGCACACGGAGCTTCCCTGGGGCTCTGCGGCTGCCGAGAGCTGCTCGTGTTTCCCAGCAGCGGCTCCGCTCCCCGCCAAGGGAGGCCATTCCATTCCTTTGGAAACCTGGAGAAGCCTCGGAGCAGTCCCTGATGGGAACTGCTCAGCCCCCAGGACTGCAGAGCACTGAAAACACCAGTTTGCTCCAAAATATCAGTGCTGGAAATTGTTACTGCCCGTTTGCTGCGAGCTCATGGATCCCAGGTTCTGGGTAACGCAAGGATCTGTTCCATCCCTGCAAGTGTGCAAGGCCAGGCTGGACAGGGTTTGGAGCAACCTGGGATAGTGGAAGGAGTCCCTGCCATGGCACTGGATGGGCTTTAAGGTCCCTCCCAACCCAAACCATCCTGAGATTCATCCTGATTTTCAGAGGTTTTTCCTTAGGGAATGCTCTGTGGAGACCAAGCTGAGAAGGAAGCAGGATAGAGGGGCCCGGCCTCGTTTCTTCCATGAATCCCTGGGAAATCTGAGCTCCCCGAGCTCCAGGTGGGCCACTGGAAGCTGTGTGGAGCCAGCAGGGCCCAGAAGGCTGGAGCCCCACAGGGATGTTATTTTTGGCAGCTCTTACAACCAGGTTTTGCTCTGAACTAAGCCGGCGAAAGCAGCTTAGCGCAGCCTGGCAATCCCTGCTCCCACCTGCTCTGCCTCCATTCCCACTTGTTCTTCACCTCCTCGGAGCCCCCACAGCAGGCTCCCGGCCCGAGGGGAAGGAGGGAGAGCAAGGTGGGCTCTGGGCAGTGCAGGAAGCCACAGGCACTCGAGGAGCTCCTGGAAGCACATTTCACCCAGACCCTTAACGTCTGTGTCCGCTAATCCCCGCAGTCCCTCGGGCAGGGATGATCCCTCGGGATGTTCCTCACTCTGAACACACGGGAAGAGCTTCTCCTCCTCCAGGTCCTCACGGAAACACCGCCCGGCTCGGGCCGTTCCAGCGGCGAAAGGGGCGGCTCCTCCCGGCGCCGGTGGGAGGGGAGAGGCGAGCTTTGCTCCCTCGGCTTCCCGAGGCTCCCGGCTCACCAGGGGATGAGCACCAGCCCGGCCAGCGCGGCGTAGCCCAGCACCAGGCACAGCACCTTGAGCAGCCGGTGGCTCTTGTCCTCCAGCTCCTTGGCCAGGATCTCGAAGAAGGTGATGAAGAGGAAGGTGCCGCCGGCGACGCCCTGCAGCAGCAGGGACGCCACGCTGCTCGCGGCGTTGCGGCTGCTCTCGATGCCCATCCCGACGCCGATTCCCAGCGGGATCATCAGGCACACGGCCACCGCCAGCTTGGCCGCGTCCCTCAGCGGCAGCGAGGCCTTGGCCATGCTGATGCCCAAAGCCACGGCCACCAGCGTCTCGTGCACGGCCACTCCCAGGAACAAGCTGACCACTCTGCCGCCGTCCTCCTGCAGGCCCAGGGCCAGGCCCTCGAAGATGGAGTGGGTGCACAGGGCGAACACCAGCCCCAGCAGGCGCCGGGGGCCGCAGCGCGCCAGCTCCGGCAGCGCCAGGCCGTGCGAGGCCGGGCCGTGCTCCCCGTACGGGGCGCGCCCGCGGGACGAGCCCATGAACGGGCTCTCGTACTCGGAGTCGCTGCCCGCGTCCGAGCCGGCGTTGAAGGTCTCCAGGTCGATGAAGGAGGGTTTCTCCTTCTGGAAGGTCAGGAAGAGCTGGTCCACGAAGACCGACAGGAAGAAGCCAACCATCATGATGGTCTCAGCCACTGGGTAGTCCGTGGTCACGTTGTTCTGCCTGAGCACCTCATCGAGCTGGAAGGGAGCAAAAGATCCAGCACTTTATCACTCTGGGGGGAAACATTCCCACAGATCCACAGTGAATCCATCTCTATCCCTCTGGAAAGAAACATTCCCACAGATCCACAGTGGATCCAGCCCTTCCTCCCTCTGGAAAGAAACATTCCCACAGATCCACAGTGAATCCATCTCTATCCCTCTGGGGGGAAACATTCCCACAGATCCACAATGGTTCCATCTCTATTCCTCTGGAAGGAACCATTCCCACAGACCCACAATGAATCCATCTCTATCCCTCTGGAGGGAACCATTCCCACAGATCCACAGTGAATCCATCCCTATCCCTCTGGAAAGAAACATTCCCACAGATCCACAATGGATCCAGCCCTTTACCCCTCTGGAAGGAACCATTCCCACAGACCCACAGTGAGTCCATCCCTCTGTCCCTCTGCAGGGAGACATTCCCACACGGACACTCCATGGATCCGTGATGTACCTTGGCAGGGGACAGGGAATTCCTGCCTTGCTGTTTGATCCTTGCAGCCTGCTCTGCATCCCACAAATCCCCATGATTTCCATGGAGAGAAACAGGAGCTGCCCTTTATGGACATGTCTGGGGCAGCTCCAGCAGGACACAGCCCCCTCACTCCCATTCCCACCTGGGATCCCGCAGGCTCAGCCATCCCTAATCCAGGATTAGGATTAACTCACCTTCCCTCTCACGGCGGGCAGGAGGGTGTTGAAGCAGGTGGCCAGGAAGACGCCGCCTCCGAAGGAATTCCAGAGGGCCAGGATCCTCCGGGAGCGCTGAGCCTTCTCGTAGTCGGCCTCGATGATCCTGACGGGCAGCAGGGCCCCGGCCAGCATCAGGACACAGATCCCCAGCAGACACAGCACCTTGGCCACCACGATCCTCATCCTGACAGGATTCCAGAGCCCTGGGTGTGCTCACAGCGGGGACATCAGCCTGGACAGGCTTGGGAATAACACAGAGATTTTTTTTTCCCCCTTTAGGAGCCACAGGAAGCAGCAGGGAAAAGTTAAAAGTGTGTTCAAAAGGAATTTGAGAGCCCTGGAATTGTGGGCACTTCAAACCTAACCCTAACCCTAACCCTAACCCTTCCCTGCAGGTCTTTGAGGCCAGGTTGGACAATGGGAAATCCCTGCCACGGCCTCCCCACACTCCCAGGGTGGAATTCCTTCCCAAATTTCCATCTGT
>NC_031797.1:3555681-3556756 GCF_001522545.3 Parus major | reverse complement strand
TTCCCAGTATCCCATCTATCCCAGCCCTGTGGCCCATTCCCCATGTCCTGCCAGCCCATGCCACGTCCCTCTTTAAGGGACATGAAGGGACAAAGAGAGGAATTCAGAACCCATCAGGTGACACTGACTCACTCCAGGTCTGGCCAAACCCAAAATCTGGGCCCAGGCACCACCCACAGCTGTGCCAGGGCAGAGGGAAGGGATCAAATCCTCCTTTCCCACAGCTCACACCTCTGGAATGCACCTGGCTCCCCACAGAAACCCTTAAACCTCTTTTTTTCCCCCATTTTTAACCCAAACCAGCCCCCTCCAAAGCCTTGAGCTGCCGAGTTGAGGCAGAGCAGCCACATCCAGCATCCCTGAGTGGATGGAGGAGCAGCTTGGAGGGAAAGGAAGCTCCAGGAACACCTGGAACACCCCAGGAACTCCTCACCTGCTCCTCCTGCACACCTGGGCTGCGTCCCCAGCCCCAAAACTGCTGCAGCAAGGCACTGACTCGGCTCCTGCTCGGATTAGTGGCTCATAACGAAGCATCCAAGTGATGAAAAATATTATATAAATCAGGCAGGGCTCTGTGGGAGGAAAAACAAAGGGGTTCCTCATCCATGAGCCTCTAAATCCCAGAGATTCTGTTAAAAACCGGCCCTTCCAAGCCTTGGAGATTGTCCCATCAGTTTAAAAAAGGGGGTGATGGGGAAGGGGCTCCTCGAAAGGGGGCAGAGATGAGGGGAGGGGGCTCAGGGCTGCTGGGAGTGGGGTGAGCAGCTCAAATGGCGAGAGTTCAGCAGGGGAGACCCTCAGAGGGGGCCTGGGTCTGCCCTGAGCCCTCCAAAATGGGGAGAGGGCCCAGCTCCAGCCCCTCCCAGGCAGATGGAGCCCAGCCCGAGCCCCTCAGGATGGGGAAGGGCCCCAGCCCGAGCCCCTCATGGCGAGAAACCCCTCACAGGAGCTTGGGGTCCGCCGCCATCCCCTCACACGCAGAGCGGCCGAGCCCCAACCCCTCAACACAAGGTTGGGGTCCAGCCCCTCACACAGGGGGCCGCTCTCCCGGCCCTCTCCCCCTCCCAGCCCCGCT
>NC_031797.1:3553207-3554857 GCF_001522545.3 Parus major | reverse complement strand
CAAAAAAAAATTCACATTTTTTTTAGATTTTTCCATGATTTTTTTTTTTTTTTCCGTCTCCCGAACGTTCCGGAGGGAGCCAAAAAAAATCGGATTTAAATCCCTTTTTTTTTATTATTTTGGATTTCAAAAAAAAATCCTCTGCTCTCACCCCGGCTGGGAATTTGAGGTGGCTCCAGGAGTTTCTCCCTGCCCGAATTCCTGGATTTTTTTTGGATCCAAAATTTGGATCTGACATGCAATTAAAAAATCAAAATAATTAGGAAAAAAACTCATTTAAACACACTAAAAACGCTTTCACTCCCTCCCTGCTGACGTTCCATGGGAGAAATTCCCATTTTTATTTTGTTTTTCCCGCACACCCAACGGGATTTTCCAGGATTTTTTTGGGATGGGGGGGAAAAGAAACCCCAAAAATTGTTTTTTGGGGGAGGTTCAGTCCTGATTCCCCCCTGGATCCTGGAAAAAGGAGCGGCAA
Source organism: Parus major (assembly GCF_001522545.3). Classification (NCBI taxonomy): domain Eukaryota; kingdom Metazoa; phylum Chordata; class Aves; order Passeriformes; family Paridae; genus Parus; species Parus major. The sequence goes on along the minus strand of NC_031797.1, from coordinate 3,554,379 downwards.
AATTCCCAAAAATCCCAGACTTGGAGCGAAATCCTCATTCCCAGAGAGTGGAAAATCCTGGGAATTCCAGGGTGGGGATGAGCAGGGAATCAAACACTTCTTGGAAGTGGCTCCCGAGGAGGGGAAAATAAAAATAAATGAAGAATTCACTTGGAAATTCTGCAAAAAAAACCCAAAAAATTGGGAATTAAAATCCCCCAGGCAGCGATTTGGGAATTTCCCAGCGGAATTCTCCCAGTCCAGGTGGGAAATTTTGTGTTCAGATCTGCTGGGGCTGCCAGGAAAATGAAATAAAATTTAAAATATTTGGGAAAAAGGGGGAAAAAAGGGAGGAGCAGGGAGGGAAAATTGGGAATTCTCGGTGGCATGCAGGGTATGGAAAGATTTGGGAATTATTTTGGGTTTTATCTGTTGAATTTTTGGGGTTTTTTTTTCCCCCCCTGTCTCGGACACTTCCAAGTCAAGACGTGGCTCCCAGCTGGAAAAGGAAATTCCGGAATTCCCAGGGGCTGTGGAGAGGAAAAACAGGGAATTCAGCTGGGGGGAAAAAAAAAAAAGGGAATTTCATGATTTTAATTGGTTTGAATATCTTTTATTTGAAATGGATTGTTTAATTTTGGAGTTTGATTTCATCTTAATCGGTTTTTATATTGAAATTGTTTGATGGTTAATTAAATGTTAATTAAATTTTGATTTGTTTTTGTTAAAGCTAACGGTTTTTGATTAGAATAATCCATTATAATAATCATTAATTCTAAGAAAATAATTATATATTTATATATATTATACTTTATATATAATTAATTATTAATTAGAAAAAATCATTAATCACTTATTTAATCTTCTAATAAACAAAAATCACTCATTTAACGACTTTAATAAAAAAAAATTATTTCTTTAATATTCTTGATTAATTAGAATAATTTCTTTATTACTATCATAAGAAACCATCGTTAGTCAATTATTTTATCTTCTAATAAGCAAGAACCACCCATTTAACAGCTTTAATAAATGAAATATATTAAATATATTAAATATATTAAATATATTAAATAAATAAATAAATTAAAATAAATAAATAAAAAAATTAAGCAAACAAATAAATTAAATAAATTAATTAAATCAATCAAATAAATTAAACACATAAATAAAATTAACTAACTAAATAAATT
>NC_031797.1:3550622-3551490 GCF_001522545.3 Parus major | reverse complement strand
ACTGCTGGCCCCTGCATGGGGACATTGGGGACAGTGAACTGCTGGCCCCTGTATGGGGACATTGGGGACAGTGAACTGCTGGCCCCTGCATGGGGACACGGGGACATTGGGGACAGTGAACTGCTGGCCCCTGCATGGGGACATTGGGGACAGTGAACTGCTGGCCCCTGCATGGGGACACACATGGGGACATGGGGACAGTGAACTGCTGGCCCCTGCATGGGGACACGGGGACATGGGGACATTGGGGACAGTGAACTGCTGGCCCCTGCATGGGGACACGGGGACATGGGGACATGGGGACAGTGAACTGCTGGCCCCTGCATGGGGACATTGGGGACAGTGAACCGCTGGCCCCTGCATGGGGACACACATGGGGACATTGGGGACATTGGGGACATCAGGGGACATCAGGGGACATCAGGGACAGTGAACTGCTGGCCCCTGCATGGGGACACGGGGACATGGGGACAGCAGGGACACTGGAGACACTGGGACACTGGACACCAGTGAGAAGTCCTTGGTGACACAGGACAGAGACACCAGGGACAGGACAGGGGACACAGGGGACACAGGAGAGGGGACACAGGGGACACAGGGGACACAGGAGAGGGGACACAGGGGACACAGGGGACACAGGAGAGGGGACACAGGGGACACAGGCAAGAGCCTGGGACATTCCCAGCCCTGGATCCAGGATTGTCCCCAGGATTGTCCCCCCAGATTGTTCCCTGGGATTGTCCCCCCAGGACTGTCCCCAGGATTGTCCCCAGCCTGCCCCAGGATTGTCCCCAGGATTGTCCCCATTGTGTCCCCACTGTGTCCCAGCCTGTCCCCATTGTGTCCCTCCCTGTCCCCCCCCGTCCCC
>NC_031797.1:3547981-3549200 GCF_001522545.3 Parus major | reverse complement strand
AATCCCAAAAAATCCCATGTTTTATGCCCGGGAATGGGAGCAGTTCCCATCCCAAGGATCACAGAATTCCCTGCTCCAGCTTTTCCTGGATCAGCTGGAAAGATGTGATTAAACTGACCAATAAATAATTGTGATAATGCCAATATTCCCAGATTCCCGGATTTATGGAATTACAGCCCTGCTCTGCATCCCAGACAGGATTCCCTGGATTTCCTCCAGGGCTGGATCCAGGCAGGAATTCCAGCAGGAACAGGAGAAACCAAAGGGAGCTGAGTGGTTTCATCCCAAAAAATCCAAGGATTTGGGGGCTCCAGAGGGTCCCTCCCTCCTCCCCCAGGCCTGGTCTGAGCATTCCCTGGATTTAGGAATTAATCAATTTTCCTGAAATACCAGAACTGCTCCTCACAACCATCCAGGAATGGGAATATTCCCATTTCACCCGAAATCCTGAGATCCCATCAAACCGCAGCCCGGCCGTGATCCATCCCATCCCAACCTCCTCCCTCTGGAATGATTTCATTCCAAGCCCTCTCCCAGCCCTTCCCAGAGCTCCCAAATCAGCCCAGCTCAGGGAACCTGAGCTTCCCAGCCCTTCCCTCCACATTCCAGGCCCAAATTCCCTCCCCAAATTCCCTCCTGTTCCCATGGGGAAAAGCCAAAGCCACGGAGAGAGCGAGCCTGGAGGGAGAAATTCCCGGAGGGAATAAAGAAAAGCGGGATCCAACTCACAGCTGTTGTACTTGGGGGTTGTTCATGAGGTTTGAGGCCTGTGGGGAATAAAAAACGACAGAGTGGGATCAACCCCAAAGGGAAAACTTGGGAATCCTTGGGAATCCTTGGGAATCCGGGAAAAAGGGGGAAAGAAGAGCACAGGTCGAGCCTGGAGCAGCCCAAGCCATTCCAGAGCCTGTGGAGAAATTCCCGGCTTTGTCGGAGCTGGAGGGAACAGCAGCAGCTTCCAAACAGCTCCAGGGATTGGGAAAAGCTCCTGGAGTGGCCCCAATCCCGAGGAATTCCATGTGGGGAGACACCAGAGAGCCTGGAGAGGCTCCATCCCAAGGAATTCCAGCTGGGAAAAGCTCCCAGAGAGGCTCCAGCCCAAGGAATTCCAGCCAGGAAAAGCTCCCAGAGAGGCTCCAGCCCAAGGAATTCCAGCCGGGAAAAGCTCCCAGAGAGGCTCCAGCCCAAGGAATTCCATGTGGGGAGACACTGGGGCTCC
>NC_031797.1:3542977-3544924 GCF_001522545.3 Parus major | reverse complement strand
CCATGGAAAAGTGGGAAATTCCATGGGATATTCCATGGGAAAAGCAGGAAATTCCAGGGAAAAGCGAGATATTCCATGGAAAAGCGGGAAATTCCACGGGAAATTCCATGGAAAAGCGGGAAATTCCACGGGAAATTCCATGGAAAAGCGGGAAATTCAATGGGAAAAGCGGGATATTCCATGGAAAAGCGGGATATTCCATGGAAAAGCGGGAATTTTCCGGGAATTTTCCGGGAATTGCCGCCGCTCACCCCATCCTGCCGTAGGCTTTGCTGTAGCCGGGGTCGATGCCGATGGCTCGCTCGCAGTCCCGCACGGCTCCGGCGTAATTCCCCAGCTTGCTGTAGGCAGCAGCTCTGGGAAAAGGCGGAAAATCGGGAATTTGGGAATGCTGAAGGAGCTGGGATGTCCCAAGGGAATTCCCCACCCCCACCCCGGGTCCTCCCGGCTGGGAAAATTCCTTTGGGTTGGGATCGTTCCTTTTCTTTCTCTGATTTTGGAGTGGGGAAATTGGGTTTGGGAGTTTGGGGTTTTGGGGTTTGACATGGGGAGGTTGCTGGGAGTGAGATTTCATCCCCCTGGAGGAAATTCCCAGCCAAAATTCCCAGCTTAAAAAATTCCCAAAATTCCCAGCCAAAAAAATTCCCAGACAAAAAAATTCCCAGCCCAAAATTCCCAGACAAAAAATTTCCCAAAATTCCCAGACAAAATTTCTCAGCCAAAAAAATTCCCAGCCAAAAAAATTCCCAGCCAAAATTCCCAGCCCAAAATTCCCAGCCCAAAAAATTCCCAAAATTCCCAGCCCAAATTCCCAGCCAAAAAAATTCCCAGACAAAATTCCCAGCCCAAAAAATTCACAAAATTTCCAGATAAAATTCCCAGCCCAAAATTCCCAGCCCAAAAAATTCCCAAAATTCCCAGCCCAAAATTCCCAGACAAAAAAAATCGCAGTCAAAATTCCCAGACAAAAAAATTCCCAAAATTCCCAGACAAAAAAATTCCCAGCCCAAAATTCCCAGATAAAATTCCCAGCCCAAAAAATTCCCAGACAAAATTCCCAGACAAAATTCTCAGCCCAAAATTCCCAGCCCAAAATTCTCAACCCAAAATTCCCAAAATTCCCAGCCCAAAAAATTCCCAAAATTCTCAGCCCAGAATTCTCAGCCAAAAAAATTCCCAGCCAAAAAAATTCCCAGCCAAAATTCCCAGCCCAAAAAATTCCCAAAATTCCCAGCCCAAATTCCCAGCCAAAAACATTCCCCAAATTCCCAGCCAAAATTCCCAGCCCAAAATTCCCAGCCAAAAAAATTTCCAGCCCAAAAAATTCCCAAAATTCCCAACCAAAATTCTCAGCCCAAAAAATTCCCAAAATTCCCAGCCAAAATTTCTCAGGCCAAAAAATTCCCAAAATTCCCAGCCCAAAATTCCCAACCAAAATTCCCAGCCCAAAATTCCCAGATAAAATTCCCAGATAAAATTCCCAGATAAAATTCCCTTCCCGTCTCCGGGTGGATCTGAGCTCCCACCTCAAGCAGGGAAATCCCGTCCCAGCCCAGATCAAAATCTGCTTTATCCAGGAATTCCCTGAGGATCAGCACAAAATCCTCCTCCCCTTTCCCACACAGATCCCTGGATTCCCCAGGGGATCCCTGGATTCCCCAGCAGATCCCTGGATTCCCCAGGAGATCCCTGGATTCCTCGGGAGATCCCTGGATTCCTCAGGAGATCCCTGGATTCCCCAGGAGATCCCTGGATTCCCCAGGAGATCCCTGAATTCCTCAGCAGATCCCTGGATTCCTCAGCAGATCCCTGAATTCCCAGCAGATCCCTGGATTCCTCAGCAGATCCCTGAATTTCTCACTCCATCCCTGAATTCCCCAGCTCCACCCCGGAATTCCCACCCCATCCCTCATCCCTCCCGTGCCTCACAATTCCCACTCCCAGGAG
>NC_031797.1:3539313-3541109 GCF_001522545.3 Parus major | reverse complement strand
GAATTCCATCCCTTATCCCAAATCCCTCCCCAGATTTCCTGGAGGGTTTTTAGGGGATGGAAGAATTCCATCCCTTATCCCAAATCCTTTATCCTGCAGCTCCTTTAGGGCCTGGAAGGGGCTCCCTGGAGCTTCTCCTGCCTTTCCTTGGACACCTATCCTGGGAATTCCAGCATTCCTGGATCCTGCATCAACGCCCATCCCTGTTTTTCCCAGGAAAGAGCCCTGCAGGAGGGAGCAGGAGGGATGGATGCTCCACACCCCACAGGAGTTTTGGGATAAAAATCCCACTGGGATCCAAAATCCTCCAGCACCAAAACCTCAGGAGACCCAAAGCAGAGCGAGAAATAGAAACAGAACAGAAAACATTCCCAGTTTTCCCTCGTCCCATTCCAAGCATTCCCCAGCTGCCAGGGAATGCAGATCCCTTCCTAATTAACAAATCCTCGTTATCCAAAGCCCAGGGCTCGTTACCTTCTGTCTTGAGCCTTTCAGCCTCGGCCACGTCATCTTCCGAGGGCGTCACGGGCTCCGAGTTCGTTCTGGAATGTTCCAGCTCCTTCCAAGGAGAAGCTGAGGTGAGGATTGCCCGCAATTCCCGTTTTCCCAGCCCTCCCAGGGGAGCAGCAGGCTCCTGCAAAATGCAGCAGGGAAAAAGGAAAGTTCTGGAAGGTTCACTCACCTTCCCTGCCACAGCTTCAAATATTTCAGGAAGGGTCTGGGACACAGCCAGGCTTTGATCTTCCATGGAGACCCCAAACGCTGTTTCCAGGCACTGGATGGCCACTGGATAAGAAAAATCAGGATAATTAATTAATTAACATTCATCCTTCTCCCTCATCTCTAAAAAAAATGGGATAAAAGCTCAATATTTGATGGGATTTTTGGGTGGAATCCGCAGGTTTTGCTGGAACTCGGAGGAATTCCCTGTGGATGGAGCTGATCCTGATTCCTGGGAATTCCTGGGGCTGCAGCAGCGTTCCCACAGCTGGGAAAGTGGGAACAGCCCAGAATTCCAAGGACAAATCCAGAAATTCCCCTGGCTCTGGGAGCCCTGAGCCAATCCTCCCTCCTGAGGTTTGGGAAAAGCTGTTCCCGGGGAAAAAATGGGAAAAAAGAGTTTCCCAAAGCTCTTTACATCCCAAAATATTCCATTCCCAGCATCCACCCACCCAGGAATGTCCCCCCAACCTTTTCCTGGGACAAAACCAAAATCAAGGACTGAACCTGCAGCTCCTCAAAATATTCCAAAATATCCAGGTGCTCTCCCTGCCCTTTGGAATGGGCTGGAAAAGCCCTGAGGGATGGAATTTTGGGGAGCAGAAGAGGGAAAAACAAACCCCAGGAGAACAAAAATTATCCCAGGAGAAGAAAAATCATCCCAGGAGAACAAAAAATTATCCCAGGAGAAGAAAAATTATCCCAGGAGAAGAAAAATCTTCCCTGGAGCACAAAAATTATCCCAGGAGAACAAAAATCATCCCTGGAGAACAAAAATTGTCCCTGGAGAACAAAAAATTATCTCAGGAGAACAAAAAATCATCCCAGGAGAAGAAAAATCATCCCTGGAGCACAAAAATTATCCCTGGAGAACAAAAAATCATCCCAGGAGAACAAAAATCATCCCTGGAGAACAAAAAATTATCCCAGGAGAACAAAAAATTATCCCTGGAGAAGAAAAATCTTCCTTGGAGAAGAAAAATCATCCCTGGAGCACAAAAATCATCCCAGGAGAACAAAAATTATCCCAGGAGCACAAAAATCATCCCTGGAGCACAAAAATCATCCCTGGAGAA
>NC_031797.1:3535968-3537560 GCF_001522545.3 Parus major | reverse complement strand
TGGGATTAGAGATGGGAGAGAGGATCCACGGCTGCTGCTTCCCAAAAATACCTGGAATTATGGAAATATGGGATTAGAGATGGGAAAAGGTGTGAGGATCCACGGCTGCTCCTTCCCAAAAATACCTGGAATTAGGGAAATCTGGGATTAGTGATGGGAAAAGGGAAAGGGGATTGAGGATCCACGGCTGCTCCTTCCCCAAAATACCTGGAATTGGGGAAAATATGGATGAGAGGGGGAAAAGGTGTGAGGATCCACGGCTGCTCCTTCCCAAAAAACACCTGGAATTAGGGAAATCTGGGATTAGAGCAGGGAGAGAGGGTGTGAGGATCCACAGCTGCTCCTTCCCAAAAACACCTGGAATTGGGGAAAATATGGATGAGAGGGGGAAAAGGTGTGAGGATCCTTCCCAAAAATACCTGGAATTATGGAAATATGGGATTAGTGATGGGATTGAGGATCCACGGCTGCTCCTTCCCAAAAATACCTGGAATTATGGAAATCTGGGATTAGTGATGGGAAAAGGGAAAGGGGATTGAGGATCCACGGCTGCTCCTTCCCAAAAAACACCTGGAATTAGGGAAAATATGGATGAGAGGGGGAAAAGGTGTGAGGATCCTTCCCAAAAAACACCTGGAATTAGGGAAAATATGGNCCAAAAAACACCTGGAATTAGGGAAAATATGGATGAGAGGGGGAAAAGGTGTGAGGATCCTTCCCAAAAAACACCTGGAATTAGGGAAAATATGGGATTAGAGATGGGATTGAGGATCCACGGCTGCTCCTTCCCAAAAATACCTGGAATTAGGGAAATATGGATGAGAGGGGGAAAAGGTGTGAGGATCCTTCCCAAAAATACCTGGAATTAGGGAAATATGGGATTAGAGATGGGAAAAGGTGTGAGGATCCACGGCTGCTCCTTCCCAAAAAACACCTGGAATTAGGGAAAATATGGGATTAGAGATGGGAAAAGGTGTGAGGATCCACAGCTGCTCCTTCCCAAAAATACCTGGAATTGGGGAAATCTGGATCAGAGCTGGGCTCCTGTCTTCCCAAAAAACACCTGGAATTACGGAAAACATGGATCAGAGCTGGGAGAGAGACTGTGAGGATCCACGGCTGCTCCTTCCCAAAAATACCTGGAATTAGGGAAAACATGGATCAGAGATGGGAAAAGGTGTGAGGATCCTTCCCAAAAAACACCTGGAATTAGGGAAAACATGGATCAGAGATGGAAAAGGGAAAGGGGTGTGAGGATCCTTCCCAAAAACACCTGGAATTATGGAAATATGGGATCAGAGATGGGAGAGAGGGTGTGAGGATCCACAGCTCCTGCCTTCCCAAAAAACACCTGGAATTATGGAAAATATGGATCAGAGGAGGGAAAAGGGAAAAAGGTGTGAGGATCCACCGCTCCTCCTTCCCAAAAAACACCTGGAATTATGGAAAACATGGATCAGAGGAGGGAAAAGGGAAAGGGGTGTGAGGATCCTTCCCAAAAACACCTGGAATTAGGGAAAACATGGATCAGAGCAGGAAAAGGGAAAGGGTTTTGGGGCTGCTGTGCCTTGGGAGGAGTTTTCTGGGATCAG
>NC_031797.1:3532036-3534693 GCF_001522545.3 Parus major | reverse complement strand
ATTCCCAGCGATCCCAGGACAATTCCCGGCGATCCCAGGACAATTCCCAGCTATTCCCCGGTAATTCCCGAGGGAAAGCGGCTGTGCCGGTCCCGAGCGTTACCGGGTTTGTGGAGCTCAGCCGGGCTCGTTCCACCGGGAAAGGAGCTCCACTGAACGAGCCCGGCAGAGCTGAGCCGGGCACCGGAGCGAAACCGGAGCAGCACCGGAGCGGTACCGGAGAGGCACCGGAGCGATACCGGAGCGGCACCGGAGAGGAACCGGAGAGGCACCGGAGCGGCACCGGAGCGGTACCGGAGAGACACCGGAGAGACACCGGAGCGGTACCGGAGAGGCACCGGAGAGACACCGGAGCGGTACCGGAGAGGCACCGGAGAGGCACCGGAGCGGCACCGGAGCGGCACCGGAGCGGCACCGGAGAGACACCGGAGCGGCACCGGGCCCGCCTGTGCTCCCGTTCTCCATCCCCAGGAGCCCTCAGCCCCCGCCGGCTGCCGGGGCGGGCGGAGAAGGGAAGGCACCGCTCCCCCGGTGCCCCCTCCCCGTGTCCCAAAGCCCCGGGAGCACCGGCCGGACCCTCCCCCGCTGGAGGCAACCGGGGACCCCCGGCCCAGCCCCGCGTCCCGCCGCCACCGGCGGGGGTGATCCCCGCACCTGGCACCAGCAGCACTGGAGACAGAGAAGCCCCAGCGGAGGGCACAGCCCGCTGCCGGTACATCCCGCTGCCGGTACATCCCGTCCGGTCCCGCCCCCCCAAGGCCCCGCTGCACCCGGTACCCCCCGCTGCCGCTGCCCCCATGCGGCCAGGAGCCGCGGCTGCCAGCGGGCAGCACGGCTCGGCAGCAGCGGGCCCGGAGGCGGAGGGGTCCCGGCGAGGGCCCCGTCCCGGTGCCGGTGTCCCCCGGTCCCCCCGCACTCACCGGACACTCGCCTGGGCCGGACGCGCTCCCGCACTGCGCATGCGCCGCGCCCCCTGCGCGCCGGCGCCGCCACGACCACGCCCCTTCCCTTATAAGTCCATAAGGGCGTGGCCTGTGGCGGAAGCCACGCCCCCAGCGGTACCATAGAGATGCGGGGGCGTTGCCATGGGAACGGGCGGGCGGGACCCGGGGATGCTCCGCGCCCGCCCCGCGCCCGCCCCGGGGCCGCTCCCGGCCCGCTCCGAGGGTCGCGCCGGGGATGAGCCGCCCCCGCTCCCCGGCTCCGCTGCGGTGCGCTCGAGGCGGGAGCGGCCCGGTCCTCCACGCTCCCAGCATGCCCCGCTCTCCCGCCCGCCTCTCCGGTCGGGGCACATGCTCGGTGCGTGGGGCCGGCCCGGTTTCCTCCCGGCCTCGTCAGCAGCGCGGGGCCTCCCGACACCCGCGGTACCCCCGGCATGGCCCCCCCGACAGGTACCGGCGGCTGGCGGCGGGATGGGGGCGCACGGGGGGCGTGGGGAGAGCGGGTGAAGGGAGAGGGATGGGGCAGCGGGACCGGCCCGGGGACAGCGGGACCGGCCCGGGGACAGCAGCTCGGGCCCGGGGACAACCCCTCAGGGCCGCCGTGGTCTCCTCTGCCCCCCAAGTCACGTCTGTGCCCCGCACGGCCTTGGCAGGGGCACCTGGCGGGGCACGGCCGGCCGGAGTCGGGTTTCGGCGGATTTAGGGAGAAGAGCGCCCGGGAGATGATCCGGCCGCAAATTCCCAAGGCCCGCGCTCCTCCGAGCTGGGCTCCCTGGAAGGGCTTTCCCCGAGCTTTTCCCGAGCTTTTCCCGAGCTTTTCCCGGAGCTTTTCCCGAGCTTTTCCCGAGCTTTTCCCCGAGCTTTTCCCCGAGCTTTTCCCGGAGCTTTTCCCGGAGCTTTCCCCGAGCTTTCCCCGAGCTTTCCCCGAGCTTTTCCCGGAGCTTTTCCCGGAGCTTTTCCCGGAGCTTTTCCCCGAGCTTTTCCCCGAGCTTTTCCCGGAGCTTTTCCCCGAGCTTTTCCCCGAGCTTTTCCCCGAGCTTTCTCCGAGCTTTTCCCCGAGCTTTTCCCGGAGCTTTCCCGGAGCTTTTCCCGGAGCTTTTCCCGGAGCTTTCCCGGAGCTTTTCCCGGAGCTTTTCCCGAGCTTTTCCCGGAGCTTTTCCCGGAGCTTTTCCCGGAGCTTTTCCCCGAGCTTTTCCCGAGCTTTTCCCGGAGCTTTCCCGGAGCTTTCCCGGAGCTTTTCCCGGAGCTTTCCCCGAGCTTTTCCCNAAAAACACCTGGAATTAGGGAAAACATGGATCAGAGCAGGAAAAGGGAAAGGGTTTTGGGGCTGCTGTGCCTTGGGAGGAGTTTTCTGGGATCAGGGAATTGCTGGATTTGGGAGATGAGGGGTTGGGATGAGTGAGAGCTCCAGAATGTTCTTTATGGGCTTCAGGAATTCTCCAGGTTTGGATTCCTTGGCACAATCCCGCCCCGGGGGTTTGAAATCCTTGGAGTGCTGAGGAATTCCGCAGGAAAAATTCCCACTTTTCTGCTCTTGGCTCCAAAGGTGAGAGCAGAGGGAATTGGGGAGACCAGAGCTGGCCCAGCCTGTCCTGGCAGGGAAATCCCAAAAATCCCAAAATAAGAGATCCCAAAAATCACAACGTGAGGCTGGGAATTCCCAGAGATCCCAGGACAATTCCCAGAGATCCCAGGACAATTCCCAACAACCCCACT
>NC_031797.1:3522675-3528560 GCF_001522545.3 Parus major | reverse complement strand
CCCGAGCTTTTCCCCGCTGTCCCGCAGGGAATGTCGTGGACAGCCAGGCCCCACGGCTCGTGGCCAACCTGCTGCGCTGGGACCTGACGGCCGAGCAGATCGAGGCCATGGCCACCGAGCTGACCGAGAGCACCAAGCTCGTCTACGACCGCGTGGGAGCCCAGGAGCGCGGCGAGGTCTCCTACGAGAACACCCTGAAGGCTCTGGCGGACGTGGAGGTGGAGTACACAGGTGGGAATCCAGGATTTGTGGGGATCGGGAAAGGGGAGGCTGGTCCTGCTCCTCCCTGCAGAGGCTGATGCAGATTTCCCAGATTTTGGGAAAAAGGAACGGGCTCCACCTCCCCGAGGAGACACAGGAGGTGAGAGCAGGGAATCGCAGCACGGTTTGGGTTGAAGGGACCTCAAAGCCCAACTTCCACCATCCCAGGCTGCTCCTGGACACTTCCAGGGAAGGGACATCGGGCAGGAATTCCTCCCTGGGAAGGAGAACCAGAGAATCTGTGGCTGCCCCATCCCTGGAAGTGTCCCAGGCCACCTGGGATATTCCACTGGGACAGCGGAAGATGTCCCTGCCCAGAGCTTTGAGGTCACTTCCAGTCATTCCATGATCATTAAGATTTTTTTTTTTTTGATGTTTTTTTATCCCTGTGCCATCACCTGCTTTTCTCTCCCCCTGGCTGCCAGCAGAACATTGTTTTTATTCCCCAGTTAATGTTTATACAGCACAAAGAACAGATTTGGAAGAGCAAATTCACCCAAGGACGGCCCTTTGGCAGCAGCAGCCACGTTCCCAAGGCTGTCCTGGCTTTCCTGTGTCACCAGTGGGAACAAAGAAAACATCCCAGAAATTCTCACCTCCTTTTTCCCCTGGTGGATAAATGTCTCTCTGTGTGCCGTGTTTCCTGCTGGGATTTTTTTGGGGATAGGAAATCCTGATGGGAATTCTTTGGGAGAGTTAATCCTGCTGGGATTTTTTGGGGAGAGCGCGTGCCACGGTGATTTTTTGGGAGAGCCAAACCTGCTGTGATTTTTTTGGAGAGAGTAAATCCCTCTGAGATGTTTTTGGAGAGCAAATCCTGCTGGGATTATTTTGGGAGACTGAATGCCACTGGGATTTTTTGGGGGGAGTAAATCCTGCTGGGATTTTTTGGGAGGAGTAAATCCCTCTTGGAATTTTTTTGGAGGGCAAAATCTGCTGTGAATTTTTGGGGAATAAATCCTGCTGGGATTTTTTGGGATAATAAATCCCTCTGGGATTTTTTGGGGGGAGTTAATCCCTCTGGGATTTTTTTTTGGAGGGGAAAAATCTGCTGTGAATTTTTGGGGAATAAATCCTGCTGGGATTTTTTTGGGGGAATAAATCCTTCTGGGATTTTCTGGGGGGAATAAATCCCTCTGGGATTTTTTGGGAATAGGAAATCCTGCTGGGATTTTTTTGGAGGGCAAAATCTGCTGTGAATTTTTGGGAGAGTAAGTCCTGCTGGGATTTTTTTTGGACAATAAATCCTGCTGTGAATTTTTGGGGAATAAATCCTGCTGGGATTTTTTGGGACAATAAATCCTGCTGGGATTTTTTGGGACAATAAATCTGCTGGGATTTTTTGGGACAATAAATCCTGTTGGGAATTTTTTGGGGAGAATAAATCCCCCTGTGATTTTTTTTGGAGGGCAAAACCTGCTGTGATTTTTAGGAGAATAAATCCAGCTAGGATTCTTTTTTTGGGAAGGGGATAGAATACCACAACGTGACAGCACCAAAACCTCAGTTCTGGTGTCTTTCTGAACAATTATTTACAGCAGGGCTGACAATTCAGGTGACAACCTCGTGCCACCTGTGCTGGAGCCATCCCACCTGTCTGGGGCGGGGAGCAGCTTCATCTTCCTCCTCTCCCTGTTCTTTTTTTTCCCTGAAACAACAGGAAAAAGAGAATTTCTCTTGCTCAGCAGGAGGAATGCTCAGCTCAGCGCTGCTCTCAGCACTTCCCTCCCTGAGCCGCCTGCTCAGCTGCTCCTGGGGGGAGTCCAGGTGGCTGCAGAGCACCTGGAGCGCTGTTCCTGCAGGTTTTTTTTTGCAGGGATAGCAGCAGGGGATGTTCTCCCTGTTTCCTGGAGTGGGATTCCCTCAGGACAGGCTGCACCTGGGGGCTGGTGGGTTTTTTTGGGGAGGTGTCTGTACGGGGGGATTCTCTGCTGCTGTTGGGAATCATGGAATTCCTCCTCCTGCAAGGAGTCCAGCTGCCAGCCCTGCCCAGAACACCCCAAAAGCTTGGGCAGAGCCATTGTGGGGGCTCACAGACACAGAATTCCCGTGGATTTTGGGAGAAGCACCGTGGGAATCCAGCGGGTGGACGCGCCGGGGGAGCGACAGAGAGCAGCCAGAGCCACATCCCACCTCTGAGGGCTTTGGGAGATGCTGTGGGGCTGCCAGCCTGGCTCTGGGGGTGCAGATCCATCATCCCTGTCCCCTTTTTGTCCCCCCAGTCCGTAGGAACATGCTGGATTTCCCCCAGCACGTGTCCCCCTGCAAGGCCATCCGCGCCGCCAGCACCGAGGCCGACAAGAAGCTCTCGGAGTTCGACGTGGAGATGAGCATGAGGCAGGACGTGTACCAGAGGATTGTGTGGCTCCAGGTGCGTCCCCTGCCACTGGGACCCTCCTGGAAATTCCAGAAAATTCTTTTCCCTCGTCCCAGAGCTGAGAAGGGAGCGGCAGGGCGGGCCAGCTGTTGGTGAGGGATGGGAAATTTGGGATTGAGGGGCTCTGCCCCCACTCAGAGCCTTGATCACCCCTTTGCTGAGGGGGTGTTGGTGAATCCAACCCAAAAATGCCCCCAGAAAATGCTGATATGGCACAAAAACATTTGAAATAAGTTTAATCTGAGAGGAAGCCATGCCCAGAGGAACCACTGCACCAACCCAGAGCCTCCCCTGGTTCTGTTTGGTGTTCCCAGAGCTCCCACTGGGGAACAGCTTCCTGCAGCACCTGATCCTGCAGCTCCCTGAGCAGGAATCTTATTTTTTTTCCCCCAGGAGAAAGCAGAGAGCGCTTCCCTGGAGCCTGAGGCTAAGAGGTACCTGGAGAGGCTGATCAAGCTGGGGAAAAGGAACGGGCTCCACCTCCCTGAGGAGACACAGGAGGTGAGAGCACGGAATCCCAGCACGGTTTGGGTTGAAGGGACCTCAAAGCCCAATTTCCACCATCCCAGGCTGCTCCAAGCTGGCCTTGGACACTTCCAGGGAAGGGACAGCCACAGCTCCTCTGGGAAATCTCTGCCAGGGCTTCCCCACCCTCACAGGAAGGAATTTTCTCCTGATTTCCCATCTAATCCTATTTCCTGTCAGTGAATCCATTCCCTCTTGTCCCTGCCACAGGATCCCTGGTGGGGCTCAAAGCTGAGGCTCAGATTTGGGTTTTGCCCCCAATTCCGGTGATTTTGGGTGATGTTTCCAGCTCCCCCTTTTTCCTTTTCATCCGAGGAGATTCCTGGGAAGCTGAAATTGGGCAATTTAACACCAAATCCCCACATTCCAAGGGCTGGAGTTGGGCTGTGAGGGATCTGAGCTGCTCAGGGGCCTCCCTCTCTCAGCCATGCACCAGCAGAGAAGCTCAAAACTGGGTTAAAACCAGAAGAAAAGGTGAAATAAGGAGAGGGGAGGTGGTTCCTGCAGCTCCTGGGGCGGCTGGGGACGGGCAGGACCTTGCTGAGGTGGCTGATCCCTGCCAGGTGTGACCCCAGGGAGCCTGTTCAGGGCTGCCTGCACGCCAATTAATGAATTAATGAATTAATTCTGCCAAGGCCAGGCTCAGTGCTCAGCGCTGGGGGCAGCCTGAGCGCTCCCCTGAGCTCTGACCCCGATTTTCTGCCTTCCCAAAGAAAATCAAAGCAATCAAGAAAAAGCTGAGCGTGCTTTGCATCGACTTCAACAAGAACCTCAACGAGGACACCACCTTCCTGCCCTTCTCCAGGGAGGAACTGGGTATGGAATGGCTGGACTGGGACATCCCAGAAGACTCCTGGACAATCCTGGGCTCTCCCTCAGCCCCTGCCTGCTCTTTTCCCAGGGGGGCTCCCCGAGGATTTCCTGAACTCCCTGGAGAAGACGGAGGACGGGAAGCTGAAGGTCACCCTCAAGTACCCACACTACTTCCCCCTGCTGAAGAAGTGCTACGTGCCCGAGACCAGGAGGAAGGTGGAGGAGATGTTCAACTCCAGGTGCAAAGAGGTCGGTGGGGCTGGCTGGGGGATCTCCCCTGGGGTTCCCGTTCCTCTCCACTCCGCTTCCCTTCTCCCCTGGCTCTCTGCCCCGCAGGAGAACTGCCTGATCCTGAAGGAGCTGGTGGACCTGAGGGCTCAGAAGGCCAATCTGCTGGGCTTCAGCACCCACGCCGACTTCGTGCTGGAGATGAACATGGCCAAGAGCAGCCGGACGGTGGCCACGTTCCTGGGTACGCCCCGAGCAGGGACATCCCGGGCCGGGTGTGCTGCTCTGGTCCCACTCCCAACCCTGCCTGCCTTCCCCCAGATGAGCTGGCCCAGAAGCTGAAGCCCCTGGGGGAGAAGGAGCGGGCCGTGATCCTGGACCTGAAGAAGAAGGAGTGCGAGAAGCGCGGGCTGGAGTTCGACAACCGCATCAACGCCTGGGACATGCGCTACTACATGAACCAGGTGGAGGAGACCAAGTACAGCGTGGACCAGAACCTGCTCAAGGAGTATTTCCCCATGCAGGTGGTCACCACGGGCCTGCTGGCCATCTACCAGGAGCTGCTGGGCCTCACCTTCCACCTGGAGGAGAAGGCTCAGGTGTGGCACGAGGACGTGCAGCTCTACACGGTGAAGGACACGTCCTCCGGGGAGACCATCGGCAAGTTCTACCTGGACCTGTACCCACGGTGAGGCCTGGGGCGAGGGGAAATCCGGGAGCAGAGCCTGAGGAGGGGGAGATTCCTGCTCCCAGACCAGTGTGGGGTGCTGGGGCAGGGATGGGGGTCACCGGGGGTGTCACTGGGGGTGTCACCGGGGGTGTCACTGGGGGCGTCACCGGGGGATCCTGCTCTGAGGACCACAACGGGGGAGGAGAACGTGGCTGTGCCTGGCTCTGGGGAGGATCCCTGAGCCTCCTGTCCCTCCCCCAGGGAAGGGAAGTACGGCCACGCCGCCTGCTTCGGCCTCCAGCCCGGCTGCCTCCTGCCGGACTCCAGCCGCCAGATCTCGGTGGCCGCCATGGTGGCCAATTTCACCAAACCCACGCCGGACGCCCCTTCCCTGCTGCAGCACGACGAGGTGGAGACCTATTTCCATGAATTCGGGCACGTCATGCACCAGCTGTGCTCTCAGGTGAGAGAGGAGCAAAACCTCGCTGGGGGGTTTTCCCCCCATCCCTCTTTCCCGCGGAATTGCGAGCCGGCCGCGTCCCGCAGGCGCAGTTTGCCATGTTCAGCGGGACACACGTGGAGCGGGACTTCGTGGAGGCGCCGTCGCAGATGTTGGAGAACTGGGTGTGGGAGAAGGAGCCGCTGCTGCGCATGTCCAGGCACTACAAGAGCGGGAGCCCCATCCCGGATGAGCTGCTGGAGAAGCTGATTAAATCCCGGCAGGCCAACACAGGTGGGAGGGAATGGAATGGGGAATGGGTGTCCCGGGACGGGAAAGGCTTTTCCTTGCCCTGGGGGTTCTGAGGGGATGGGGGGAAGGAGATTGTGGGAGGAGGGAGGGTGATGTGGCACGTGACAGTGACAGAGAGGTGCCAGCCAGGCTGCCCTGCTGCCACCAGCCTCGGGGACGCTCCTGCAGGCAGCGTGGCAGCCTCAGTTTGTCTCCTCTTCTTCCTCTTCTTCCTCTTCTTCCTTCTCCTCTTCTTCCTCCTCCTCCTCTCCTTCCTCCTC
>NC_031797.1:3519616-3522346 GCF_001522545.3 Parus major | reverse complement strand
CAGGGCTGTTCAACCTGCGTCAGATCGTGCTGGCCAAGGTGGACCAGGCGCTGCACACCCAGACCAAGGCCGACCCCGTGGAGGTGTTTGCCCAGCTCTGTGAGGAGGTGCTGGGTGTCCCTGCCACCCCAGGTACCCCGTGTCACCCTGCCACCCCCCTGTCCCCACACACGGGGCTCAGGTCCCCTCCTCGGGTGGGGACATTTTCTGCTGGCTCTGGGAAAAGCAGAGCTGGCAGAAGCTGGGAAGTTCCTCCCTTTATCCCCTGGGACAGCCCTGGAGGAGGTTTTTCCCCCAGGGAAAATCCCCCTCGTGTCCCCTCAGGCACAAACATGCCGGCCACCTTCGGCCACCTGGCCGGGGGCTACGACGCTCAGTACTACGGCTACCTGTGGAGCGAGGTGTACTCCATGGACATGTTCCACACCCGCTTCAAGCAGGAGGGGATCATGAACTGCAAGGTAGGGAGAGGCTTCTGGGTGTGGCCGGGCACGTTTAGGGTGTGCCAGCCCCAGCCCACACCCCCCGTGTGTGCCCGCAGGTGGGGATGGATTACCGGACCTGCATCCTGCGGCCCGGCGGCTCCGTGGACGCGTCCGACATGCTGAGGAGGTTCCTGGGCCGGGAGCCCAAGCAGGACGCTTTCCTGGCCAGCAAGGGGCTGAAGGTGGAGAGCAACTCGGTGCCTTCGGCCTGAGGCGCCGCTGGGCCCCGGCGGGGGAAGCTCCTGCCCCACGCGCCCGCCCTCGCCCGGTTCCCGTCACCAAACACCCCCCGGGCCGCCCCTGCCCGGAGCTGCCCCTCCAGGGTCCCGCTCCCAGCCCCTGCTGGCCTTTGGGAGCCGGGCTCAGCCCTCTGTGGTGACACAGAGGTGACCTGTCCTCGTCCCCACCCCGGGGGCTGGGGGTCACCCGCACCAATTGGCTGAACTTTGAACCTGATTTCTGCACCAGGGTGAGTTTTGGCCTCGTTTTGGAGCTGGGGAGGAGGGGGAGAGGAGTTCCCAAACTTGAATCTTTGTTTTTAAATCCCTTCTCTTTTAAGAAATCTCCTTCTTGATGTTGTTGTCACCTCGGCTTGGTTTGTGACACAGCTGTCACCAGGGCAGGGACAGTCCCGCTCTCCCCAGCTTCGGGCACGTTTGGCTGTGCAGTAAAGATGGGGAGATGCCAGAGCTCAGAACCTGTGGGGAGCTGACTGGAACACCCTGCCCTGAGCCCCTCAGGGACCCTCCTGCCCGGCAGGGGGACGGAGGTGGCCGGTGCAGGCGTTCCCATGGCCCCTGTGTGCTGCCAGATGTCCCAGGGCCACCTCGGGGTCATCCTGGGGCCACCCCAGGGCAGCCAGGGGGGCTCAGGCTGTGGCAGCCCGAGGGTGTTGCTGTTGCTGTCAGCTCCGAGCCGGGCTGGGGCAGGGCAGGGTTGTGTTTATGACTGAAAACAGCGAGCTGACAGCTTCAAACAACACAAATGCCGGGATAAAAATATCCCACGGGCTCCGTGCCAGGCCTTGAGCTGCCAGCGGCGCCACGGGGAGGGACAGCAGCCAGCCTGGGCTGTGCCACCTGCCCCGGGCTGTCCCCAGCGTGCCCCTGGACCCTGTGTGGCACCAACTCTTGTGGCACGAGGTTCCTGACCCCGCTGGCCAAAGGCTGGGTTTGCTCCCGGCTTGGGAAAGGTTTGGAGCCGATTCCTCAGGAGCTGAGGAGCTCCAAGGGGGGAGTTGGGATTTGTGTCCCCAGCCCTTCCAGCCTCGGGTGCGTTGAGAGCCGTGGGCTCCGTCCCTGCTGCGGTTTGGGGACACAAGTGACAGCCACCATCACAGGGGCTCCACAAAGCTCCCTCCCAGCGCACAGTCCTTGCTGTCACCTCCCTCCCCCAGACCCCGCTGGTGGCACGGGGTGACAGCCCCCAGCCCGTCCCCTCTGGCTCTGAGTCCCCTCTGGAAGCGGCTCCTCGGTGCTTGCCGGGGCCACCTCGGGCATCTTGTCCTTGTCCCCCCTCTCTGTGTGCGGGGCTCTGCCGGCCCCCGCTGCCCCTGGCTGTTTTTAGTGTCCCGTTTTACCGAGCTTTCACCGTTCCCCCCGACTCTCCTCTGCAGAGAGGGACAGGGAAACCGCGCACTTTCCTCCCTTTTCTCCCAGTAGGGGTGACCTGGCACCTCTCCAGTCCCGGGAGCAGCACCGGGACGTGGAGCTGCACCTCCCCATCCCCATCCCAGGCTGGCAGGGAAGAGAGCTCCTTTATTTTGGGGTGGGTTTGCATTTGGGGGTTGTGGGGTTGTTTTTTTTTCCTGCTAACAGTTCTAAGGGCAAACCGGTGTGTGCGTGCGTGTGTGTGTGTGTGTGTGCGTGTACTGGTCACGTCCCACCCCGCTTGTTTCCATGACTGGATTTTAGACGGTTCCCAGCACTAATAAAGGTTTTTCCTCCGCGGATGTTCGGGCTCAGGTGCTTTGGGGAGGGGCACGGCCACCCCCGGGGGTGACAGGGACGCAGCCACAGCCCCGCCAGCACCGCAGGATCCGGCGCAGGGGCTCCTGTCCCACGAAGATGGGCACGGAGTGGCAGGCGCGGGGTGGCAGCGCCTGGGGTGTGAAACCCTGGGGGGCGACAGGCGGTGACCCCCGGTGTCCCCCCGGTGTCCCTCGGGGTCCCCCCGGTGTCCCTCGGGGTCCCTCGGGGGCCCCCCCGTGTCCCTCGGGGTCCCCTCCGTGTCCCCCCGGTGTCCC
>NC_031797.1:3516056-3517576 GCF_001522545.3 Parus major | reverse complement strand
GGAGCTCGGTGTCGGGGTTCTGGAGCTCGGTTTCGGGGTTCAGGAGCTCGGTGTCGGGGTTCGGGTCTCACCCCGCGGCTGCAGAGCTCCAGCAGCAGGCAGAGGTGGCCGCGGTCGGTGAAGTGCCCGTGCAGGCGCACGATGTGCCGGTGGCGCAGGTGCCGCTGCAGCTCCAGCTCCCGCTCCACCTGCACCGACAGCAGCCCGGCAGCCCCGGGGGGGACCCTCGGCACACTGAGACCCCCGGGAACCCACCCAGAGAGGGGCTACCCCACGGCTACCGTCCCCTCTCGGTGGCGAGTGTCCCCGGGCGGACTCACCCTGTCCGCGATGGCCGCAGTGGCGAGCCGGGCTCGCGGGATCACCTTGGCCGCGTACAGCCGGCCACTGGTCACCTCTGTCACCTGGTAGCAGCGGCCGAAGGTGCCCTGAGAGTGGGAATGGGCAGCCAGGAGGGGCTCCCGAGGGTCGGGGCGCCCACCCAGGCACCGGAGCTGCTGAGGCTCAGTCCCCTGCCTCAGTTTCCCCTTCCTCAGAGGGGATGGGGTGGGTCCCCAGCGGGGAGAGGGCGCTGGGGAGGGGGCGAGGGGCGGTTCAGGGGGACACGGGGAGGAGTGGGGGTGGATTTACCTCTCCCAGGAGCCGTCCCCGCTTGTAGAACGCGCCGCTGTCCCGGTCCCGGAGGTACCAACCGGGGGGGGGCTCAGCCCCTGCGCTCCTCGGGACCATCCCGCCCGCTCTGCTCGGCACCGGCGACACCCCAAGGGATACCCGCACCCCGACACTCACTGTAACCCCTTCAGCGCCGGGCTGCGGGTGCCCCTGGAGCCCAAGGGTGCTGCGTGTCCCCCCCACCCCCCGCACACCCAACACCCACCGCTCTGCACCCCCCAAGCCCCCTCAGAAGACCCCCATCACGCAGCGGAGACCCCCTCGGGGGTCCCGGCCCCTCGGGGATGCCCAGCACCGGGAGGTCCCGGATCGGGATCCGACCGCGCAGGGGGGTCCTGGCGCCCCTTCCCCTCCCCCGCTGGGGCTGAGGGGGTCCCGGGGGGGCCGCTGATGTTGCTTTGCAGCACCCGCGACCCCCGAGCCGCCACCAGCCCCCCCCGACCGCCGGAGCTCCGGGCCCCCAAGGGTTAACGGGCGGCCGGGGAGGGCTGGGCGCACCTTTGGGGCTGGATATTAATAACGCGGCGGGGAGGGACGGGAGGCGAACGGGGAGGGTGTGGGGGGGGGAAGCCTCGCCCGGCCCCCCCGGAGCTGCGCAGGCGATGCCCGCTCGCCCCGGGTCCCCCCCGCTCCCCGCAGCCGGGACACCGGACCGGGACCGAGCCGCCGGGACGCCGCGGGCGAGGCGCGGCATGGCCGGGGGGGGCTGTGGGGGCGGCTCGGACCCCCGCGGGGGACCCCACGGTGCTGGGTAAGCTCCTGATTTCTGCTTTAACCCTCGCGGACCCCCCTGCCCCCCACCCCTGCGCACCCCCGGAGCTCCTGCGGGGAAACTGAGGCACGCGGTG
>NC_031797.1:3511866-3515511 GCF_001522545.3 Parus major | reverse complement strand
CCCGTCCCGGGGCCGGTGGGGACGTGTGGGGGGACACGGCGTCACCTCCTGGATGTCCCCCAGCCGCCTGTCCCCGCATCCCCTCCCTGGGGACCCTCGCGCTGGGGGTTGCCCCCACCTCACCCCGTCCCCCTCACCGGCGATGATGATGATGATGATGATGATGATGATGATGATGATGATGATGATGATGGCCCCACCTCGGCGGCGGGGGGCCAGCCCGGGGTCACCCCGCTGGCCCTGGAGGGCTCAGGGCTCTCTGCTCCGCAGGTCCTGGCGGCCGTGGCGGCTGCTGCTGCTGGCCTGGCTCAGCCTGGTGGGCACGGCGCAGGTGAGGGGGCTGGGGGGCAGCGCAGGGCTTTGGGGCAGGCGGTGGCACCCCCGAGCTCCTTCACCCCGCTCCCAGCGCTGACCATCACCTTCCTCACGCAGGACTCAGCCCTGGGGATCCCAGCGAGGGTCTCTGAGCCCCCTGCTCGGCCCCGGGGGATTTGGGGGTCCTGGGGACCCTGGAGCTCCTGCTCCAGCTCGTGTGGGGACGGCGTCGCCCTGCGCAGCCGGAGGTGCCTGCGGTGAGTGTGGGATGGGGCAGCCCCTGGGGTGTCCCCAAACCCCGTGTGGCACCCAAATCCCACGGCAGGGCCTTGCCACCACCTCGTGTCCTCCTGGGCCCTCAGTGCCACCCTGAGCCCGCTGCCTCCACCCTGGGGTGCGGCTCCAAAGGGATGAGGGACACTGCGGGACATCGGGGTCCCCAATCCTCTTCCGCTGCCCTGTGCGGGCGTGGCCCGGTGGCCCTGGGGGGGACAGGGTGGGGACACGCGCTGTCCCTGTGACCGCAGGACCAGCGAGGAGCAGCCGTGCCCGGGGGACCCGCGGCAGTACCGGCTCTGCCAGCTCCAGGTGAGCGCCGGGAGCGCCGCGGCACCGACCGGGCCGTCTCCGCTCCCCTCGGCGGCCCCCCGGCTCCATCGTGCTGCTCCCGCAGGGCTGCCCCAGCGGCTCCGTGCCCTTCCGGGCCATGCAGTGCTCCCTCTACGACAACCGGCCCGTCCTGGGCACCTCCGCCCGCTACCGCTGGGTGCCCTTCCACGGAGGTGAGGCCCGGGGTGGTGACGGCCTCACCGGGGGCTGTCCCCGGCATCACCCCAACCCCTTCCCACCCTGCTCTGGCAGCCCCAAACCTCTGCGACCTCAACTGCCTGGCCGAGGGACACAACTTCTACTACAGCTTCGGCCGGGTGCTGGACGGGACCCGCTGCGGGCCCGGCTCCCCGGACCTGTGCGTCGGCGGGCGCTGCCTGGTGGGTGCGCGCGGGGCCGGGACCCCCCGAACCCCCCAGAACCCCCCGGACCCCGAGCCCCCCGCGCTGAGGGGGTGTCTGGGCTCCCCGCAGAGCGTGGGCTGTGACGGGATCCTGGGCTCGGGCTCACGCCCCGACGCCTGCGGCCACTGCGGCAGCGGCCACGGCTCGTGTGTCCTCGTTCAGCGGCTGTTCCAGGGCTCGGACCCCTCCTCCGGTGAATGAACCATTGCCCCGGCCCCCTCCATGGGTGAATGCTTTGGCTCTTGGCTCCCCTGTCCTCCTGTCCCCCTGTCCATCCGTGTCCCCAGGGCGTTGCCTGGGTCCCCCCCGTTGTCCCATCCCTCTCCATGTCCCCCCCATCCACAGTGGGAGGTCTCTGGTCCCTCCCCGTCCCCAACACGCAGGGACAGGGGCTCGGAGCAGGGATTCACTCGGGGGGGTTTCACTCATTGCAGAGGCGTCACTCCTGGGGCTCTGCTGCGTCCCAGGGGTGTCCGGGGTCACTCCGAGTCCCTCTGTCCACGGGTCCCCGATGTCCCAGCACGTGGGGCCCAGCTGGGTGAACGCCCCAGACCCGGGTCCCCTCTGTGCCTGTCCCCTCTCCCTCTGTCCCCTCGTGGTGTCCCCTGGGCCCTGCCCTGACTCTGCCCCTCCCCAGCATATTTGGGATACGTGAATGTGACCAAGATCCCGGCCGGGGCCACCCACATCAAGGTGACGGACAGGAGCCGCAACTACCTGGGTAGGACGTGAACTTTCTCCGTCCCAGTCAGTCCCAGTCCATCCCAGTTGGCCCGGGCTGGGCAGGGCTGGGCAGGGCAGGGCAGGGTGTCCGTGTCACGCAGTGCTGGCCCATGTTTGTCCCGTGTCGTGCCGTGCCGCTCCCTCCCTCGGATGCTGTTTTGAGCATCGCGGGGTCAGTGAACTCGCAAGCGCTCGGGGCAATTTTCCAGAGGCCGCGGCCGCGCGTTTTGGGAAGGGCTGAGCTGGAGCGGGGCCAGACCGGCCGCTGCAGCGCCAGGACAGGGACCTCCATCCCCACCCCCCGTCCCCTTTCCCATGCAGCTGGAGCCCCTTCCCCCATCCCAGCCAGGATTTGGGGGCTCGGGGCTGGGTTCGCACACCAGGCTTTGGGCCCGAAGCCAAGATCCTACAGGAACGCGGATTCCCGGAGCCCCGAGCGCGGCTCCCCGGCCCACGCTGCCCTCCCGCGCCGGGAGAGGCCTCCGGTGGGGAGCCGGCCGGGGGTCCCGGGGGCCGTGCGGGGGTCCCGGGGGCCGTGCGGGGCTGGCTTTGCCGGAGCCGCTCCCTCCCGCAGCGCTGATGGCGAGTGACGGGCGCTACGTCCTCAACGGGGACTGGGCCATCGCCTGGCCGGGGCCCTACGAGGCTGCGGGCACCCTCCTGACCTACAGCCGGGCCCCCGACGGCACCGAGAGCCTGGAGGCGCCCGGACCCACCCATGAGGACCTACACGTGATGGTGAGGGCTGGGGGGGACACTGCGGTGGGGACAGCCACCACCCCCCGGCCCCCACCGCTCCTCCCAGCCCCTCCCGTGCCCCCCCAGGTGCTGCTGCAGGAGCCCAACCCCGGTATCGAGTACCGGTTCTGGCTGCCCCGCGGGCACCCCCAGCTCGGCCGCGGTGACACGAGCCCCCTGCGGCAGCCGCAGCCCCGGGGGGCCGGCAGCCCCCCGCCCCCGGAGCCCCCGCTCAGCCCGGCCCCCGAGCCGCCCCCACAGCCTGGGGGCTTCACCACGGAGCCACCGCCGAGGAGCCCCCCTGGCCGGAGCCAGGACGGGGCTGCCGCAGGTACCTCCTCGGGGGTCCCCGCAGGAACCTCCTCGGGGTTCCCCACAGCCCCCCACGCCCCTGGCTGGGAGCATCCTGGGCTGCCCAGGGGAGCAATAAGATGGGGACCCTAAAAAGGACCCTAAAAACCCTCGCCAGGGCTCTCAGGAGCCCCGTGTGACCCTCTGGACCCACAAGCTCTCCTCCCAGTTTCATGAGGGGGTTCGGGGGGTTCAGGGGTCCCCTGTGCCCCCTAAATTGCTGCAGCTTTATCCCCGCAGGGCGCTGCGGGAGGTGCCGCCCGCCCAAGGGGCGCTCCCAGCGCATCCGGCACTTCTGCCAGAGCGACTTCGGTGAGCGCCGGGACCGGAGGGGCCCGCGGGGAGTGGGACACCCGTCAGGGGTGGGACAGGGCCGAGGACACTGCAGGGACAATGCCAGCAGTGGGAAGGAGCACAGGGTGATACCGGGGGCGGTGCTGGGGACGGGAACGTGCTCGGGGTGATGCCAGGGATGATGAGAGGAATGGAAAGGGGCTCGGGGTGA
>NC_031797.1:3511089-3511626 GCF_001522545.3 Parus major | reverse complement strand
AGGGGTGGGAAGGGGCTTCCCTGTCCCCGCTGCTGGGACAGGAAGGGGCTCGGGGTGATGCCAGGACAATTCCAGGGATGGGAATGTGCTCAGGGTGATGTCAGGGGTGATGTCAGGGATGGGAAGGGGCTTGGACTGATGTCGATGACTTGAAGGAGCTCAGGGTGATGCTGAGGATCACCAAGAAGTGACTTGGGGTGACGCCAGAGGCGATGGGCTGGGAAAGGGGGACAGGAAGAGGCTGAAGATGCCCCATCCTCACCCCCCTCACCCCTCAGTATTCCACGGGCGGATCCTGGCGCGGCGCCTGGTGGGGCAGGAGACGCGCTACGAGGTGGAGGTGAAGGAGCGGTACCGGCAGCGCTTCCCGCTGGTGGCCCGGGAGTACCTGTGGGTGCCCAACACCTGCGGCTGCCCCGCGCTGCGCTCGGGCGGCGAGTACCTGCTGATGGCTCGGCGCCACGTGAACCACGAGCACACCTTGAACCGCATCCTGCTGCAGGACGACGGCTACGCCCGGCCCTGGACGCCCCGCGA
>NC_031797.1:3498163-3510554 GCF_001522545.3 Parus major | reverse complement strand
TCTGATTTAGGGGGTCCCCTCTGTGTCCCCATGAGGCTCCTCGGTGTCCCTTCCCGGCTTAGGGGGTCCCCTCTGTGTCCCCATGGGCAGGGGGGGCTCCTCTGTGTCCCTTCCCGGCTTAGGGGGTCCCCTCTGTGTCCTCATGGGCAGGGGGGGCTCCTCGGTGTCCCTTCCCGGCTTAAGGGGTCCCCTCTGTGTCCCCATGGGGCTCCTCCGTGTCTCTCTGATTTAGGGGGTCCCCTCTGTGTCCCCATGGGGCTCCTCCGTGTCTCTCCAGTTCAGGGGGTCCCCTCTGTGTCCCCATGAGCAGGGGGTCGCCTCCGTGTCCCCTCGCTGAGCCCCAGGAGCAGCTCGCACCCTGCAGCGTGTCGCTGTCGCTGTCCCCATGGCCGCGTGCCAGGCTCTGCCTGCCGGGGTCGGGGACCTCCCGCTTATCTCCCTTCCGGCGGAGCCGAGCGTGTCCCCCCCCCGATGCCGGAGCTCCCCCGCCCGTAACCCAACCCTTGGGCTGGTGGCGGCCACCGCGGGGCCCCTGTGGGGACAGGAGGTGACCGGGGGCACCCCGGGGGGCTTCGCCAGCTCGGGGCCGCCTCGGGGTGGGTTTGGAGCTGATGCCAGGAGAAGCTGAGACCTCCCAGCTCGTGTGGCTTGGGACTGTCCCCAAATGGGGTCCCGATGGCTCTGAGGTGCCCCGAGGGGCAGCTGCCAGCCCAGGAAGGTCCTTGTCACATCGGGTGACATCACCACGGGCCGGAGCCCTGGGACCAGCTGGGGAGCCCAGAACGGAGCCCCAGCCGGTCCCGGTAAAGTCTGAGTGGTCCCAGGTGCTCCGGGGTGATTTGGGCTGCAAAGCTGCCTCCACCCTATAAAAACCCTCCCTGGGTTTTGGGGCTGCTGGCGGGGGGGTTTTGTCACAGCCATGGCGAGTTTGGGGGCCACCCCACGCACGGAGAAACCCTCCGGGGGGGACCAGGGGCTCTCGACCCCCAGGACCGCGGCTCGTGGTCGGGCCAAGAGCCGGCAGAGAGAGGGGGAGCAGGGGGAGCGCGTCCCGCGGGGGTGGGTGCGGGTCCCCTGCTCGCCCACCACGCCCGGGAAGGGGCGGCTGGTCCGGCGGGGTCCCGAGGAGTGCCCCAGCCCCGGGGAAAGCGGTGAGCGCGTCCCTGCCCGGGGAGATCCCTGCGTGGGGCGGGGGGGGCTGCCCTGGCTGTGCTGACGGGACCCCTCTGCCCCTCAGACCCTGCGAGCCCCCCTCCACCGCCCTGCCCCGAGGGCTCCTATTTCTCGGCGCTCCCTGAGGTTGAGCATCAGGACCCTGCTGTCCCCCCAAGCCTGTGAGTGTGAGGGGGGTCCCCAAACCCCCCCAATATGTGTTGGGGGGGGTCCAACAGCCCCCCCAGCACCGCTGCCTTCCCCCCAGACCCTCTGCCTTCCCCCTCCAGGCCGAGCTCGGGGGCCCTGACCCCTGGGATGGACGGTCCCCGGAAGATCCGGAGCAAGTTGCAGCACACCCTGGTCCTGGAGCTGGTGAGCTGGGGGGGCTGGGGGGGCTCTGCAGCGCCCGGGGCTGGGGGCTCACCCTGTTCCCTGTCCTCAGGATGGGACCCTGCTCTACTCCTCCCTGCTCGCCCGTGGGCAGCAGGATGCCACGGCCACCTTCACCATGAACTTCCAGGCCAGTTCCTACAAGGTGGGTGCCTCGGGGCTGGGACAGTGGGTGTTGGGGAGCTTTGGGGCTGTGGCTCTCGACTGCTGCCCCACGTGGCCTCTGTGCCAGTGTCCCTTGAAGGGCAAGGGGCTCTGGAATCCGGGTGGTGAGGATGATGAGGGATCCTGCTGAGGGCACCGGCCCCTCCTTGGGGCTCACCTTGGTGCCAGGAGTGGGGTGCTGGTGCTTTTCCATGATGCTGTTCCCTCCCAGGTTCACGTGAAGCTGCGTCCACACGTGCAGGAGTTCTTGGAGAGCCTTTCCAAGACCTATGAGGTACCCAGAGCCCCCGGGATCTGTGGGGTGACCCCGGGGACGTCCCACCCAGGGAACCTTCACCCTCTCTATGCCAGATCTTCATCTACACCACTGCCAAGAAGGACTATGCCAAGAAGCTGCTGGAGGTGCTGGACCCCAGGAAGAAGCTGATCAGGTGATGGTGCTGCCCCGCTGGGGACCTCCTGTGTGACAGGGTGGGGTCCCCACGGCTCTGTCTCCCCGTCAGGCGCTGCCTCTCCCAGTCGGATTGTGTCTGCTCCCAGGGCTGCTACTGGAAGGACCTGACCCACCTGGGCAGGGACCTGGCTAAGACGGTGGCCCTGGACCACGCCATGCAGGGCTTCCCTGCCCAGGTAGGGCAGAGCCGCTCCCAGAGGGAATTTGAGCGTCCCCATCCCCGGGAGCACTGTGGCTGTGCCGGATCCAACCTTCTCCCTGTCCCCCCCAGGCTGCCAACTGGATCCTGGTGCCACCGTGGTCTGGGGACCCTCAGGATGAGGAGCTGCTGCCCCTCCTGCCAGTGCTGGAGCAGCTGGGCCAGGCGGTAGGAGATGTGGGGATGGGGACAGGAAGGGGACGGGGGCTCTGGGCGCTCCCCTACCCCGTCTCTCCCTGCGCAGGAGGACGTGCGCCCCGAGATCCAGCGGCAATTCCCGCCCCAACAGCTGCCTGCATGAGGATGAGCCTGGAGGAGCTCTGGGAGAGGCCGTGGGGAAGCTGTGGATGCTCAGGGACATCCAGCACCTCATCCCATGGAGCTGGGCTGGCTGTGCCAGGAGCCTCCCTTGGTGTTTGCAGGGGTCCCAGCTCATCCCTGGGGGTGTCCCCAAGGAGAGCCCCTGTCTTTGGACACAGAGCTCCGTCCTGGCTCCCTCCTCTCCCTGCTCTGTAAGGTCCAGCCAAGGCTTTCACGGTCATTATAAGCTTGGAGAAAGGTCTGGCTCTGTCTTAATTCCCGAAACTCTTCAGCTGAGCAAACACGCTGTGCTGGGGACGGCACGGCTGGGGAAGGGGGGGACACAAACCACATCCCCGGTGTCCTGGGGCAGCCCAGGGCCCTGGCACGGGGCCGGTGCTCCCGGGAGGGCCCCAGCTGGCAGCTGGCCCTGTCCCATGCCTGCCCCGTGCCGTGGGTGCCACGTGCCGGGGCACAGCTGCCACATGTGGGACAGAGCCACCCTGAGACCCCTTTTTTATGGCACTGCTGGTGACCAGGAATTGGGGACTTTGGAGGGGGTCTGGGCTGGCCTCTGCTGCCTCATGGGCTCGTGGCCGAGCTCCTGCTGTGGCCACACGGGTGCAGCTGTTTGGGGACATGTCACAGCTCATCCCTCTGAGCCTGGGAAAGGACACGAGGGCTCCTGGCCCCTCTGGGAATGTCTCTGTCCCCAGGGGTGTGGGAGGACCCCTGTCCCCTCGCACAGCTGGACACGGGGTGGGACCATCCCAGGCGCTGATGGGAGGGGGAATCACCCTTGGAGAGGGCAGCTGGAAAAGCAACAACGCTTTATTTCAGAAGCCAGGCACGATCCCAGCTCTGTCCCAGGCTGTCCCTGCAGCCCAGGCTGGTGTCACTCTGTCCCCCCGGCCTGGGCACAGCACGGAGCCCCTTTGCCAGCGCAGAGCACCGTGCGGTACGTGGGGTACAGCACCCCTGCCAGCACCAGGCTGCTGCAGGCCAGGACCGTGACAACCACGAGGTCCCTGCGCAGCCCCACAGGGCCGGGGGAGCTCTCCTCGGGCTGCTGGCAGGTGTGGGTGGCGTCGTGGAAGGTGCGGCCGGAGGGACAGGAGGTGCAGTTGTTGGCAGAGGAGCCCTGGCAGGTGTAGCAGGACGGGTGGCAGCTGGCGCAGACGCGGGCGGTGTCCCTGGGGGTGGCACTCCGGGCTCGCCCGTAGTAGCGTGGGGGGCAGTAGGACAGGCAGGAGCCGTGGTGGGTGTACAGGGAGCTGCCACAGTCTGTGGGGAGAGGCTGGGGTGAGATTCTGGGGGCTCTGAGCGTTGTCACTGTCCCCCCCAAGGCCTCGCTCACCCTCGCAGGCTCCCTGCTCGTCCCTCCTGAGACACTCGTCGGTGGCGGTGGCCGCGGAGGGCCTGGCTGGCATGTCCTCATCCGTGCCGTGCAGGTGCAGGGTGAAGCTGGTCAGCTGGCCTGGGGACAGCAGGGACAGGGGGCTGCCAGGTGAGGGCTATGGGGCTGGAAGCTTTGGGGTTGTGCTCTGCTCCCGGCCGTGTGCTGGCCAAGGAGACTCCCAAAGCACGGGCTCCTGTGGAAAAGGGCTCGTGGCCAGGAAGGAGAAGCCAAGAAATTTCCCATTCAAGTGGGGGAAGGAAGAGTGGCCAAGCACAGAGTGACCCCAGTAAAAATGGGGTTCACCCCCCATGGGGCACCCACCTGTGTTCTGGTTATCGCCCCTGTTCTCCAGCTGGAGGGTCCAGATCCCCTTGGGGTTCTCATCCCAGAAGTGAGTGGACATGAAGCTCCAGTCCTTGTAGCCGTCCTGGCTGGTGTCGTAGGGGCTGGAGGAGGAGAGCAGAGCTGGGAGTGCCAGCCCAGGGGCCTGGAGGGGCAGGGTGTGACCTGAAGGGTCACCCTGATTCTGCCCTGAGGGGACACTCCCGCGTGGCAGGGGTCCAGAGGGGTTTTGGGTGCAGTGAGCCCCTTTTTGGGACTCTCCAGGCCGTGGGAGCCGCGGCGCTCCCCCTGTCCTTACCGCACTGTCACCAGCGTGGACGTGGTCCCCATGGGGCTGCTCAGAGCCACCACCAGGTCCCCCCTGCGGCTGTAGCTCAGCGACAGCTGGACCTGGACGTGCTCCAGGGAGCGGATGCTCTCGGAGCAGGAGGAGGCATCCGTGGAGATGGTGAGCCTGGAGCCGATGTCCCTGTCCAGGACAAGTGAGGGTGAGGGCGCTCCCTGATGGGGCTGGGAGGCTGAACCTGGGCTCGCTGTCCCTTACCTGGGGACCTGAACAGCCTGGACCGAGCACTTCTCCTGAGGCCGAGTCCCTGTCCACGTGGTGGCCGCCTGCACCAGCAGCCCCGCGTCCAGCAGCCCATAGCCGTAGTAGTGGCTCACTGGGACACAGGTGGCACCCAAGAGAGGGACCCGTGAGCCCCTGGGTGCCACCAGGGGACTGCTGGCAGGTGTCCCAGGGGCTGGGCCCTGCACTCACCCCTGCGCCCCACGCCGTTCTCGGCCCAGTCCTCTGCCTGCAGGTGAGCGGGCTTGGAGGCCCTGACGATGAGGTGCTGCAGGTCACGCCACGTCAGGGCTGGGCTGGAAGCGAGGAGGACATGGGGACAGAGGTCTGGGTTGGTTTTTAAGGGGGAAATTTGGATCTTCTGGGCCCAAGCTGATCCCCCCAGTGATCTCCTTCAGTGCTAAAATGGGAGCAAAGAGCTCCAGAGGACAATCCTCCCCCTGTGCCGTGGCCCTGGGGGAAGGCCACGACTCTGCACCCCAACCTTCCTGCTGTCCCTCCCCTTCCTCGCCCCTGCTTGGGCACCAGCTCTCCCTGGCAGTGTCCCTCTGTCTCGCTGTCACCTACTTGGCCTCCAGCGCCAGGGCCACCATCCCCGCGGCCAGCGGGGCCGAGGCGGAGGTGCCGGTGTGTTTGTCTGTGCAGCGGTGGTGCAGGTCAGTGGTCACCTGCGGGGACAGGGGCTGCTCTCAGCACTGTTCCCAAGAAATCTGCCCGGAGCTGGGGTACCTTCAGCAAATTCTCCTTTTGGAGACACCGTGCTGGGATCTGTGTGTGCCCCGGAGCTCTTGTGACACTCACAATCTGCACCTTGCTGGTGGTCCTGCTGCTGTAGGTGGTGGTGAGGATGGCGGGGCAGCTCTCGCTGTAGCGGGGCCGCTGCCCGTCCCCCAGGACGCTGCCCACCGACACCGTGTAGATGCTGTTGGTGTAGCCATCGCAGTTGCAGTTGTCGTAGTTGGTGCCACCGTTGCCTGAGGCCCAGATAAAGATGGAGCCGAGCCCGCCCCGTCCCTGTTGAGGAGCAGAGCGGGGTGAGCGCGGTGTCCTCACGTCCCTGTGGTCCCCGAGGTCGGGGCTGGGCGTACTTGGACCACCCCTCTCTGGAAAGCGGCCGCAGCCAGGACTCCCGGCCCGTCCACCGTCCTGCCGTCGTCCTCGGGGCCCCAGCTGGCGCTGTAGATGTGGATGTACTGCAGCTGCAGCCCCAGGGCCTGAGCCTCCACGATGTCGGTGATGGAGCCGTCCAGCATGCGCACACCTGAGGGCAGGACCTGCTGCAGCACCGGGACAGGCCGCGGTGGCTGCGAGGGGACGGGGGCCAGGCAGGTGCCACCCCGAGGGAAGGACCTGGGGACACCTTGCCAGGACCCCCACAGCTTCCAGCAGCTTTCACATGACCCTGCCCTAAGGAGATCAGGCCCCCGTGCTGCTGCCATGAGCTGCTTCCCAAAGCTCCTCATTAAGCCTTTTGTAATTAAGCCCAGGGAGTGCTCCCGGCTTTTAACCCCCTTTGCCACCCTCCCTTCCCACGGCAGAGCCTGAGCCTGCCCTGCTGGCTGTTGGGCTGAGCACTGAACCCCGGGCTGGGGTAACACTGCAGCACCCCGGGCACCCCGTGAGCCCCAGAGCAGCCAGCCCTGGCCATTCCAGGGGGCTGGAGCCGATTTCCAACTCCCCTCCCGCGGGAGCAACGTCTCACCTCCGATTTTGGAGTTGTAGGCGACGCCTGCACCACAAACCCCGTTGTTGGCCACAGCTGCCACTTCCCCTGCACAGCGTGTCCCATGCCTGGGGGGCACAGAGTGACCCTGTGAGGGGTGGGGGGCCTGGGACAGCCCCGGCCCCCCAGAGATGAACCCCCCCAGTGTGGGGAGCTGGGCAGAACCCACCAGTTCTTGTCCCCCTCTCCGTATCGGGGCTGGGGATCGGGGTCGTTGCTGTTGAAGTCGTAACTTGCCAGCGGGTCCTGTTACAGAGCGAGGCAGCAGCGTGGGCCAAAGGGCCTGGGCAGGGCTGTGACAGCTCGGCACAGGCGCCTGGCACCGGGCCCGGCGCTGCCACCGCCGAGGGCCAGCCTGGGGGGACAGCGGGGCCCCTTCGTGCCCAGCTGCACCCCGAGCTGGAGCCAAACCCTGAGAGGGAAGGGAGCACCAGCAGGGGCTGAGGGGGCAGGGAAGGGGCTCAGGCTGGAGAAAAAGAGGAGCAGGGGGGACCTGCTGGCTCTGCACGACTCCCTGACAGGAGGGGACAGCCGGGGAGTGTCGGGCTGTGCTCCCAGGGACAACAGGGAACAGCCTCAAGCTGTGCCAGGTGGGAGGACAGCAGGAATTTCCTCGTGGAAAGGGCGGTCAGGCCTTGGCAGGGGCTGCCCAGGGAGGTTTGGAGTCGCCATCCCTGGAGGTGGCTCGGGGCTGGGGACAAGGGGGGCATCGGGCACAGCTTGGACTGGAGCCTGAAGCCGTTTTCCAGCCTCAGTGGCTCTGGGGTTCTGCAGAATGAGGTGAAAGCAGCAGAACTTGGCTGCTTCCCTGCCAGAGCCCAGCGTGCCGAGCCACCTGAGGGCGACCCTGGCTGGCCACGCAGCAGTGAGGAACCACAACCCACAGAAACAGCGGTGCTCCAAACACCCAGGATTGCCTTTCCTTCCCCGAGGAGTACAGGAGGGTTTACCAGCTTTACTGGCTTTGCAGCTTGCTGTAATTACAGCTATTCTGGGGGCTCTGGTGTGTGTACAAGTTCTAACATTTCCTCAGTGTGAGATTTCACTGCGGGAGACTCCAAACCTTGGATCCAGCCCTGGAGAGGCTGAGCTCCCACCACACAGAGCCAGGGGTGGGATGAAGGCGTTGAGTCCCGCCCTCCCTGAAGGAGCTGGGCCCTGGATCCCCCCATAATTACGTAGTTGGCAGCCAGGTCGGGATGATCCTTCTCCAGCCCATCATCCAGGACTGTCAGCACCACCCCCAGCCCCGTGTAGCCTCTGCTCCAAGCCGTGAGGATGTTCAGGTCGGGATGGACGTCGTTGTTCTGGAAAAGAGATTAAATCTGATCGGCAGCCCGGGGTCACCTTGGAGGGCTCCTGCTGCCTCATCACTGCCGGCATTAGCTGGGTTTATGTCTTGGTGGGGCACTGGGAAGGGCATTGCCAGCGGCTGGGGGGGATTCTGCCCCTCTGCTCAGCCCTGCGAGGCAATTCTGGGGTGCTGTGGCCAGCTCTGGGCTCCTCAGGACATGGAGCTCCCAGAGTGGGTCCAGTGCAGGGTGACAAAGTTGAGGAGGGGATTGGAGCGTCTCTGACAAAGAAAAGCTGGGGCTGTTCAGCCTTGAGAGGGGCCCTGGGTGTCCCTGTTTGCACTGAGGGCTCTGGGCCCAGAAACAGCCCCAGAGGAACGGGCAGGGACTGATCCCAGGAATTCCCCCTGCACAGGAGGAAGAACTTCCTCAGTGTGCAGTGCCCGAGCCCGGAGCAGAGAGGCTGTGGAGCCTGGGGATATCCCAGGACAATCCAGACACAATCCTGGGGACGGTGCTGAGCAGGGAGGTGGCACTGGATGTGGTCCCTGCATGATTATCCCTCCCTGGGGATATCCCAGGACAATCCAGACACAATCCTGTGCCCTGGGATGATGCTGAGCAGGGAGGTGGCACTGGATGTGGTCCCTGCCGTGATTATCCCTCCCTGGGGATATCCCAGGACAATCCAGACACAATCCTGGGGACGGTGCTGAGCAGGGAGGTGGCACTGGATGTGGTCCCTGCCGTGATTTGAGCAAGGCTCAGGAAGGGAAGCAGCCCGGTCTCACCATGTACCACTGCTTGGGGAACCAGGGATCCGTGGGCACCACGCCGCTGCCTCTCTTCACGCGCTTCTTCACCGTCTGCTGCTCAAACCACAGGACCTGGGCAGGGAGCAGCGCTGTGGGTGCCGGGCAGTGCCTGCCCACAGCTGTCCCCCGGCTCCCTGAGCCCTCCTCCCTACCTGGGGGTCCCTGGCGAGCCGCATGTGCCACCCCCAGTGCCTGCTCAGGGCTCTCTGCCTGGTGCCGCGGTGGCTGAAGTGGTGGAAGGGCTCTCCCTCCATCACCTGCGGGCACAAAGAGCTGCAGTGAGCTTCTCTAGGGGACACCAGAGCCCTGTCTGGGCTCTGCAGGGCACAACGGCGGATTTAACGGGAGCTGCAGCACAGGGCAAGCAGAGAGAGGAGTCCTGGGGAGGGGGTGTGTGGCCTTGGGGGTGCCCAGAGGCCGTTTGCTCTGAGTGGGGGGACACTGGCACAGGATTCCCAAATTCCCAGCACGTGTTTGAGGCCAGGTTGGACGGGACTTGGCGGAACCTGGCCTAATGGAAGATGTCCCTGCCCATGGGACAAGCGAAGGGGACAAACAGTAGCACACAGGGCGGGTACGAACAAGAAGGGGCCACACGGGGAGGGCTGGGCCCGCCTTTCCCCGCCCAGGCCGCACCTGGCCCAGGTAGAGCAGCCCGTGCCGGCGAGCCAGGGCCCGGGCGTCCCGCAGCCCCGCTGCCACTCGCACGGCCCAGCTGCTCAGGTAGACGCGGGACTTTGCGGGGCTCGGAGGAGCGGTGGCGACCACCACGAGCAGCGCCAACAGCACCGGGAACAGCGCCAGCACCGGGCCGGGCCTGGGCCGAGCCGCCATGAGGCCGCGCCACCACTGCGCGCGTTTCCATGGCAACGGCGTCGGCCCCGCCCCTCCGCACGGCCTCTTCTCATTGGCCAGCCTTGATCCCCCGCCCCGCCTTCTCATTGGCCACGCCCCAACGTTAATCCCGCCCCTCCCTCTCATTGGCCCCGCCCCGCCGTTTTGTCCCGCCCCCTTTGGCATTGGCCACGCCCCCCGCGGCAGCACTGACCGGGGCGCGGGGTCGGTCCGGGGCCGCTCCGGGGCCGCCGCCGCCGCTTCCTCACCTTCAGCATCGCCACCGCCGCCATGGGCTCCGTGCAGCAGCGCCTGGAGCGCTTCCTCTACAGCCCCGGGCCGATCGGCGACCTGCTGGGCCGGCTGGAAGCTCATACCGGCGTCCAACGGCTCTACCTGGCCACAGGTGCGACCGGTACCGCGGGGTCTCCCCGGTTCTCCCGTTCTGTCCCCATTTTCCCCGTACCCTGGAGCGCCTTGGCAGCTGCCCGCCGTGGCTCTGGGCTCAGCACGGGGGCACGGGGAGGGCAGGCAGGGTTTGGGGGTGCAGAGGGGGCCGCGCTGGGCTGGGGGTGCCGGGGGTGACCTGGCTGTCACCGCACTGCCCTCGCCTTCCACTGGCACGAAATGCCGAAATGCCGAAGCTCGCAGGGTCCAAGTGACAGAGAGACCCTCAGGACCCCCGGCCCTGACAGAGGGTGATCTGGTGACCCCCGGATCGTGATGGGTCAGATGGGGCACTGGGGCTGAGAGCTCATCCCCGCGTCCCACTGCTGGCACCGTGGGGATCCGGCCTTTAACCGGATCCCTGTTGTTCATTAATGAGCAACCAGCCGGATTTTCCCCGGGGATCCTCCTCCTGGCACGCCGTGCCCCCCTCTCCTCTGACCCTCGGCCCTGTGCCCTCGCTGCCAACTCCAACTGGCCTCATCTGCGTTCTCCAATTTGAGATTTCATATCAAACCTCCCGTGGGGCTCTCCCCATCTCCTGTGTCCCTCCAGGTGTGCTTTTCTGACCCTTCACCTGCAGCAGGGCTGCTGTTCCCACTCTGAGGGGAGAAGCTCCTCCCATGAAGGAGCTGCTGTGCGGGTCGTGTTTGGATGTGGTGCCACTCAGGCATCTTCCAAACAAAACAATCCCGGGCATTTGGTCAGGCTCAGCCGTGATGGATTTCTGGGGTAGAACAAGAACGGACGCACCAAAAAGTGATGGTTCCGCATTCTGGATCCCTGTCCCGGGAAGGAGAAGCTGTTGCTGAACTAAAACTTCCCAATTTGTCCCTCCTGTGGCTCTGGAGCAATCTCTAATTTGTGTTCGGACCCGTGGGCTGGGGTTTGGAGCAACCTTTGGGCAGCACCACCTCCAACCTCTCCCTCAGCGGAGCCTTTCCCTGGGTTTTTGCTGTTACATAAATTTCTCTGGGGGTTAAAATCCTGTGAAATCCCTTCTAAGGCTCTTGGGGAATGAAACCCAGCACTGCCTGGACCTGCCTGCCCTCCTTGGAGGGAGGTTTGGGATTGCTCCAAAGCCACGCTGCTCCTGCCCGTCTCCCAGGAAAGACCCGGAGCTGTGGGTGCCCCGGATCGGGGTCGGAGCTCAGCCCAGGAATGCTGCAGCGGGCAGAGCTGGGATAATCCGCCCTCCAAGCCCGAGCAAGGACTTTAATTCACCAGCACAGACAGGTTAATTCCCAGCTTTCTTGCTGCTGGTGGAGGAGTTTGTCCCAGTGCTGGGGAGAAGCTGCTGGGCTGGACAAAGTGCTCCATCCCCTGCATCGCTGAGGTTTTCCTGCCCTCTGAGCCCTGCTTTCCATCCCCAGAGCTCCTGTCCCACCTTCCCCACGCTCCTCTCGCCCAGCTCGGCTGCTCCAGCCTCCTGCGAGTGTCCGAGCGCTGGGCAGGCTCCAGGCCACCAAAGCCCGCGGCTCATATTTAATTTAACGATCGAATTGAGCAGCAGGGGAGCGGGGCTGGATTGCGGCTCCCAGGGGAGCCAAACCTTCCTCTGCTCGGGAGGAGCCGCGGTCCCGGGCGCCTGATCCGGGAGCAGGGCTCGTCCTTGAGCGGGAGGTCTGGGAATGCCGAGCGGCTCCGGGGGAGGCGAGAGGAGCCTTGACTTTGGACCATGGGTGTGTTGTCAGCGTCTCCGGTTCCTGCCGCCCTGGCCCCGCTCCAGGGGCGAAAGTGCTGCGAGATTGGGGTGGTAAAGTCCCAGCCGAGCCCGGGGAGGGGACGAACGGTGACAGGAGCAGGTCACGGCTCCCTCGGGGAGGAGCGGACATCCAGCACCTCAGGGCGTGCTGGAATTAATTGGGGGTGGTGGTTATCACTCACCTGTCACCGCTCGGGGATGAGAATCCTGCGGGGTGTTCCCCCGGGTGACAGCAGGCACCAGAACGCTCCTGTCCCCCGCAGGTTCCGTGGCTTTCGTGGGGTTGTACCTCATGTTCGGCTACGGCGCTTCCCTGCTCTGCAACATCATCGGCTTCGTGTACCCCGCCTACGTGTCGTGAGTACCTGTCCCACACCTGGAGAGCCTTCCCTGCCCTGCGCTGAGCCTCTCCCTGCTCAGTGAAGAGCCAGTTGTGGCTGGGAAGCTCTTGAGACCTTCCTGGAAACGCTGGGACTGTGCCAGAGCAGCCGGGGGGGTTTTGGGAGCAATCCTCCAGGGTTTGGAGGATTTGGGAAGCTGGAGCCCATCCCAGGACTGCAGCAGCCGTGTTTTCCTTCCTTCCTTCCTTCCTTCCTTCCTTCC
>NC_031797.1:3495025-3497723 GCF_001522545.3 Parus major | reverse complement strand
TTCCTTTCCTTCCTCCCGCTGTCCTTCACAGAGTCAAAGCCATCGAGAGCAGCAGCAAGGAGGATGACACCACGTGGCTCACGTACTGGGTGGTCTACGGCATCTTCAGCATCGCCGAGTTCTTCTCCGACATTTTCCTCTACTGGTTCCCCTTCTACTACGCCGGGAAGGTAACGGCAGCTCGGGGCTCCTGCGGCCGAGCAGGGAGGAGCTGAGGCTGCCTGGAGCAGGCTGGACAGTGTTAAAGAAATAAAGCAGGGTTTTATTAAAAAGGCCTTTAAAGAATGCACCTCGGGCAGTTTGAGAGCCTGGCCGTGGCTCCACCCAAGACAGACATGAGTTTTCACACTTTTATGGATATTTATTTTATATATATTATTTATATATATTTATTTTTATATATTTTTGGTCCATTTCCATATTGGGGTTAATTGTCTAATTACAGCTTCGAAGTCATGAAGTTCCACCCTCACAGATTGCTCTCCTCGATTCGCTGTTGAATTTTTTTTGTTTATTTTTTTTATTTATTAATTTTTTTGGGGGGGCCTGAAGCTGCAACGGTGTCCTTGGTTCTCCTGTGAAGAGAACTTACTCACACTTTATATGAAGTTCACAGCTCTACACCAAGGCAGTAAAGAATGTGGAAAATATTAAACTTAATGCATCAGTGGGGTTTCCCCCCAGCTCACATCCTGGGAGCCTCCCAGTAAGCTCCAGTAAGCTCCCAGTTGGATCCGTCTGGGGCCGCTGGAGCAGCTGAGCCCCCCCGTGTCCCCGCAGTGCCTGTTCCTGGTGTGGTGCATGGCCCCAGTGCCCTGGAACGGCTCCCAGCTCATTTACCACAGCATCATCCGGCCCTTCTTCCTCAAGCACCACCACGCCGTGGACAACATGATGGGTGACATCGGCACCAAGGCCCTGGACGCGGCGTCCACCGTCACCCGGGAAGGTAACCCGTGTCCTCCTGTCCCTCCCCCCTGCTCCGTGCCCGGGTTTTCCCAGCGCAGGGGCACGGGCGGTTGGGTTTAGCGGTAATTTCCCGGTTCCCGCGGGCCGTGCTGCTCCGGTGACAGGAGCTCCCTCTCTAACCTCTCTCTCCTCTCTGCGCTGCACGGTCCAGTCCTGCAGACTCTGGCCAAGAGCAGAGCCCGGCTGGCGGCCGGGGTGGCCCCGCAGCCCAGCCTGCCCGTATGTACCGAGCCCCGGCACCGGGCCCGTATGTACCGAGCCCCGGCACCGGGCCCGTATGTACCGAGCCCCGGCACCGGGCCCGTATGTACCGAGCCCCGGCACCGGGCCCGTGCCGGTTCCGTGTCCGCCGTGGCAGCGCCCAAACCGCTCTGCTCCCGCCGGCACCGGCGCGGCTCCCGCACAACCGGCCCCTTCTCCCGTGCCCTGGCTAGAGCAGGCGCTTCCCTCCCGCTTCTCCGTGGCCAAATCCCATCCGTGTGTCCGTGTCCGTGTGTCCATGTCCGTGTGTCCCTGTGTCCGTCTGTCCGTGTGTCCGTCTGTCCGTGTGTCCATGTCCATGTGTCCGTATGTCCCTGTGTCCGTCTGTCCGTCTGTCCCTGTGTCCGTGTGTCCGTGTGTCCATTTGTCCGTGTGTCCGTGTGTGTCCGTGTGTCCGTCTGTCCGTGTGTCCGTGTGTGTCCGTCTGTCCGTCTGTCCGTGTGTCCGTGTCCCTGTGTCCGTGTCCGTGTGTCCGTGTGTCCGTGTGTCCGTGTCCATGTGTCCGTCTGTCCGTGTGTGTCCGTGTGTCCGTCTGTCTGTGTGTCCGTCTGTCCGTGTGTCTGTATGTCCGTATGTGTCCATCTGTCCGTGTGTCCGTGTGTCCCTGTGTCCGTGTGTCCGTGTCTGTGTGTCCGTGTGTCCATCTGTGTCTGTGTGTCCGTGTGTCCGTGTCTGTGTGTCCGTGTGTCCATCTGTGTCCGTGTGTCCGTGTGTCCGTGAGTCCATCTGTGTCCGTGTGTCCGTGTGTCCGTGTGTCCATCCCTGTGCCCCTGGGCGCTGCCGCCGCCCTGTGTCTCCCCTCCGGAGCCCCCGGGGTGCGGGGAGGGCAGGGCTGGCTGTCCCCGGGGCCGGGCACTGACGCCACCCGTGTCTCCGCAGGCATCAAAGCATCCCTGAACATGGCGGAGTTAATGCAGAAGGCGAAATAAGAGGGGCATCGGAGCCTCCGGTACCGGCACTACAGCCCCGATCCCGGGAGCAGTACCGGCACCAGCGGCTCCAGTACCGGCACCACGCTCCCACTACCGATACCGGCAACCCCCGTTCTGGCACCGACCTCCCCCATACCGGCACTACAGATGCCGGTACCGGCACCATGCTCCCGGTACTGGTACCGGCATCCTCCGTTCTGGCACTGAAGTCCCCCACACAGACGCCGGTACCGGCACCATGGCCCTGTTAACGGTACCGGCCAGCCCGGGCTGTTCCCGTCCGGGATCCCGAGTTTCCCCAGCCCGAGTCCGTTGTTCCCCCGGTTCCCCAATAAAGCCCGGTGCCCACCGAGCGCCGCTCCCGTCCCGCCTGTTCCGTGACACCGCGCGGCGCCTTTAAGAGCGCCTGGGGGGCGGAGCCTCTGGGGAAGGGGCGGGGCTGGGTTGATGACGTGTACGGGGCGTGGCGGAAGTGCGGCCGGACGGTGGCCGGGACGGGGGTGTCTGTCGGTCCGTCTGTCCGCGGTGCCGGGCGG
>NC_031797.1:3485384-3494520 GCF_001522545.3 Parus major | reverse complement strand
GGGCTCTTTGAGGGGGGGATAGAAAAGGGGAGTTGTCTGTCTGTCTGTCTGTCGGTCTGTCCGGGGTGGGGGCAGCGCAGCTCTCTGACCCTCCCCTCTCCTCAGCCCTTCCCCCCATGAGCCCCCCCCGGGATGAGCTCCAAGGCCAAGCGGGTGCTGCCCACCCGCCCTGAGCCCCCCAGCGCGGAGCAGATCCTGGCCGACGTGCAGGGCACCCACCCCAGCGACCCCATCTTCATCCTCCCCGCCGAGCCCCCCCAGGAGCCCGGCCCCGCTCCAGGTGAGCCCTCGCTGGGGAAAAGTGGGGGGCGTGGGGACCCCTCCCCAGCCCCGCTGAGCCCCCGGTTCTCCCCGCCAGGCTGTCCCGAGCCCGCGGCCGAGGAGCGGGAGCGGCTGTACCGGCAGATCCGCTCCTACGTGGGGATGAACCAGCGGCTGCAGCGATCCCGGGAGCAGCTGCGGGAGCGGCGCCGGGAGCTGCAGAGGGTCGGGGAGGCGCTGGACCGCGGCATCGCGGAGATGAGGCAGAAAGCCTTCTGAGGGATCGTAGTGGGTTTCCCTTCCCCAAACCGGAGCATCCGGATTTGCCAGGACAGCCCCGGCTGTGCCACCCCAGTGACTTTTTCTGCCAGGCCAGCACGGCGGCGCTTTCCCGGTGCTGGAATAAAGGCGTGTACCCCTCCTTGTGCCCCTGGAGCGGCTGCCATGTCCCCCGCGGGTGGCGCATCCTCTGCTCCCTACGACTTCTCCCTCTGGTACTTCCCCGAGGATCACCGCGTCGCCTCCCGCATCGCGGAGCGCCTGAGGCAGGAGGGATTTCGGGGCTTCACCGAGCACCAGGACCAAGTGGCCGGGACATCCGTCATCCTGTCGGCCGTGGAGGCCATCAAGGCCAGCCGCGTGGCCATCCTGCTCCTCTCGGCCAAGTCCGTGGGCGACCGGTGGTGCCAGCGCGTGTCCCAGTGGAACCTGTTCTGCAACATCCAGCAGCGCGGCCCCAAGGTGGTCCCCGTGTGCGTGGGGGTGACCAGAGCCGAGGTGCCCCCGTTTTTGCAGCACCTCGTCCCGCTGGAATACCAGAACGAGTTCTTCTTCCAGCGGCTGCTGGCCAGCCTGAGGTCCCGCCCAGGGAGCGGGGCCAGGGCGGTCCCGGCCAAGGGGACGCCCTGAGGGACCCCCGGGGGGGGCTGGGATGGGTCGGGGGCCAGCACGGCCTCACGGTGTGAAAAACAATCCTGTTTTGCTAATAAAGTTGATGGGAATGGCTCACCCGGCGCTGTGGGCTGGCGTAAACCCCCATTTTTGAGAGCTGGAGGTGCCGCTTTCTGTCTATCTGCAAAGCCGAGGCTGGAGGGGCCCTGGGTGTTTCCCACCCCCGCAAGTGTTACCTCGTGGGTGCATCTTCCTCTTCCTGCCCCCCTGAGCGGGATCCGTGCCCCGCTGTTGCCCTGCCCCGCCGTCACTCGCCACCTCGGGCTGCTCCGGCTCGGCAGCAGCGCCGGGACACGCGGAGTAGGCGGGATGGGGGCGAGGGGCTGCCTGGGGCCGCCGCTGCTGCCGCCCCTCCCTTGGGGTGAGCACCGGCCCGGGGGGTCCGGCGTGGCCAGCGCGGGCTGGGGGTCACTGGCCGGGGCTGTGGCAGGTGCTGGTGGGGACAGGACCTGGCTCCAGCCGTCGATCGTCGGGGGACACGAGCCCAAACCCCACTCCCGGCCCTACACGGTGTCCCTGCAGCTCGGGGGGGTTCACGCCTTCATCAGAACCCATTATCTGCTTCCAGGGGCGGCACCCGCCAAGGGGAGCGTTTGGGGGTCCAAGGGCTACAAAGCTCTGCCCACCCCGAGCCCGGGTGCGGGGGGCTCCGGGGAGGATGTTCACCCCGAGCAGATGAGTGTCCCCCTGGCCCCCGTCCCCCGGTCGGGGTCCAC
Source organism: Parus major (assembly GCF_001522545.3). Classification (NCBI taxonomy): domain Eukaryota; kingdom Metazoa; phylum Chordata; class Aves; order Passeriformes; family Paridae; genus Parus; species Parus major. The sequence goes on along the minus strand of NC_031797.1, from coordinate 3,492,592 downwards.
TCGGGGGGCCCGCTGGTGTGCGGGAAGCGGTGGCCGGAGTCAGCAGCCGGAACTCCACCGACCCTTTCAAGCCGCCGGTGGCCACCTCGACCGTGGAGTACAAAAAATGGATCCAAAAAACGCTGCGGAGGGGCTGCAGATCCAGCCAGGACAGACCAGACACCCCTTCCTATTTACACAGGTTGTCTTTTAATTGGGAATACTGCCCAGAGTCTGGTAAAATAACATCCTTAGTACATAGATACAGTGACGGTGAGCGGAGCCCGGCAGAGCCCGGCGGGATTGTCGGTGGAGGAGGGGATGGCGGTGGCTCGGAGCCCGGGGGCCGATGCTGGCCCTCCTGCCACCTCTGCGCTCTGTTACAGCACTCGGGGGTGCTGCTCCTGGGATTTTCCTCCTTTTCTTCACTCCCGGCTGCTGGTCCCTCCATGCCGGCCACTGCCAGGGCAGGGGGGCTGCTGTGGACACCGGGGTGTGCCCGTCCCCACGACCCCAGCGCACATCCCTGGGGACCCCCTGCATATCCCCACGGTCCTGGTGTCTCCCCGGCCCCAGTGTGTCCCCAGTGCAACAACCCAGAGCCCCTCGCTGTGTCCCCACAACCGCCCAGGCATGTCCCCTGCATGTCCCCATAGTCCTGTGTCTGTCCCCTGTGGCACTGGGATGGGCTGGGGGCACAAAGGTCACCCCATCCAAAGCAGGGAGCGATGGTGTGGGAGTGGGGGGTGTCCAGGGGCTCTGGGACCACCTGGGTTGGGGGTGCCTCTGCAGCCCACCCCACTCCCAGGGCTCGAGGCACTTCCCACACACCCCAGTCCCGGCATCTGGGCCTGGCTGGCAGCAGGAAGAGGGGTGTCCCTGGGGTTTTGGGGCTCGTGGGCGTAATCCAGTCCTGGGTGGATCCGTGTCCACATCCACAAGGACACAGTGGGATCCTGGCTGCGAGCCGGGCTCTCCTGCCCTGGGGGTGGGAGGCTGGGGGGCTGTGGGTGAAGATTGGGGACCCCAGACCCTTTCCAGGGGGTTGGGCATCCCGGTGCCAGCTCAGCACCCTGTCCCCTCCCAGAACAGCCCCCCAGCCAGGTGACAGCACCCTGGGATGAGCCCATCGGGACCGGGGCCACCCCCACGAGCCGTGCCCGGCTTCTCCTGCACCATTTCCTCCCGTCACCACCTCGGGCCGGCACAGGTGACCCGGCAGCAATCAGGAGCTTCCAGCAGCACAAACCGCGGTGCCGGTCCCCATCTCCCCCTCCGCAGCCTCTCCCCTGCCGCCCTTCCCCTGGTAATAAATGAGCCGGAATTGGTGCCAGACAAGCCGGAGCGTGTGGGGTTTTCCTGGGATGGGATGTGCCGTGTCAGCTCCCCGGAGTGTGGGATCAGGCCCTGGGTGAGCAGGATGGGGGCACAGCGGGACACGGCCCCACCTCAGCTTGTCCCTGGATGTCCATGGGTGGGAGGAGATGGTCCATGAGAACCAACCCCAGCTCGGGGTGTCAGACCCGGAACGTTCCCAGTTCTGCCCAGTCCTTTCCGCTGGGAATTGTGATGCTCCAGCACAGCAAGACCCCAGCCGGGGCCAGCAGCAGGTTGGGGTGACTCCCTGGTCCCCAGCTGTCCCACATCCCCATGTGTGTCCCCAGCACAGTCCCGGCCAGCTCCCATGGGGCTGGGGATGTCGCAGGACCCTCACTGGGGCATCATCAAGCTTGGATTTTCTCCACCGCCTTGTCGGCCACCGCCGTCACCGCCATGGGGCTGGGGACGTAGTTGAAGGGGGTGACACGGGCGGCCTTGCTGGGGGAGCCGTGCCGGCTGCCGGGGAAGGTCCCGGCGGGCGCCTCATGCCCGAAGGAGATGGGCAGGGCGGCCTTGGCGGGCGCGGGGGCTTCGCCGTCGCCGGTGACGCGGGGGTGCGGGGGTCCCTCGCGGCTCTCCAGCGTGGGAGAGGTGCTGGAGTTGGTCTTGGAGGTGGCGAAATCCTCGGTCTGCACCACGGCGTCGCTTGTCTTCCTGGGCGTGCCGGGGGTACCGGGGCTGCCGGGGGGCTCCTCGTCGCCGGAGCCCGCCAGCGGCAGCGCGGAGGAGGGCAGCGTGCTCTTGAGGATGTGCGGGATGTCCTCGTCCCGGATCCTCCGCCACGTGCCCTTCATCACCACCACCGGCGGCTTTCCCGGCGGTCCCCCGGGAGCCCCCGGTTCGTTCTGCCGCCGCCGCGCCGCCGCCTCGGAGCGCACGGAGGACGGGCTGGCCGCCCGCCGGGCCACGCTGATGTTGGGCGAGGATGAGTAGCGCTTGAAGGGCTCGGCCGAGGGCACGCTGGTCTTCACCGGCAGCCGGGACGGGCTCTCGGAGCTGGTCCGGCGCGGCGGTTTCACCCCGGCCGCGGCTTTCCCGCCGGGCTGGGCTCTGGGGATGAGCGGCCGCTGGCCGGGGGTCGCCGGTTTGGCCGCCTTGAGCTCGTCGCAGCGGGAGGAGCAGAGGAACACGGCCGGGAGCGCGGTCCGGCTGCGCTGGGGGGAGCCCCGGCGGGGCAGCGAGGAGGCCGGCGGCGCCGGGGACAGGTCGGAGCGGTGCCGCAGCAGCAGGCTGGAGGATTCCTTGATGAAGGTGAGCTGGCGCAGGAAGCCGGAGCGGTCCGAGTCGCTCCCGCTGGAGCGGGCGGATGACATCCGCACCAGGTTGAGCCGGCTGCCCCCCGGGCCCCCGGGCCGAGCCTTGGAGCCATCGACCTGCTCCTCCAGCACCGGCATGGCCGCCCGGCCCGGCAGCACCTTCCTGCTGGGCTTCTGCATGAAGGGGATGCGCACGGGCGACTTCTGCGTCTTGGACTGCTTGGGAGCCGGGGATTTGGGGGCCGGGGCTCTGGCCGGGGGTCCCGGCGGGGAGGAGGAACCGCTCGCCTTGCCCGCGGCCGGGCCGCCCTGTTTGGTGACCTGGGAGGGCGACGGCAGCTTCTTGGGGGCGTGCTGGGAGGGCGTGGAGGTGCGGGAGGAGCCCGAGGAGGGGGGACCTTTGCCGATGCGGGCGGGCGGGGTCGTGCTCCTCTTGGGCAGCGCCAGCTCCGCGGTTTCGGGGGCTTTGCCCAACCGGTGCAGGCTCCGCGAGCGCTGCTGGCTCAGCGAGAGGTTCTTGGCCGGCGGCGCCTCGGGCTTGCCCGCGGGGGTTTTCTTCGGGGTGGCCCGCGGGCTGGGGGCATCTTTGGCCAGGCTGGGCATGTAGATGACGGTCCTGCCGCGGAAGACCACGGGCAGGTTGGGCACCGGCTTGGAGGGCGCCGGGCTCCGCTCCGCCCGGGAGCTGGAGCGGCCGGCGGGACGGGCACCGGCCGCGTCCTTCCGCTCCGGCCGGGCCTTGCTGTCCCTCCTCGCCGCCTCCCGGCCCGAAGCGCTGCCGGGCCGCTGCTTCTCCTGCCTGCCCAGGGAGAGCTGCAGCGTGGAGCCCACCGAGAGCCCCGACATGAAGGACAGGATGGAGTCGGACTCGGAGGAAGGCTCCCGGGACAGGGAGGCGGCCGCCTGGTGCAGCCAGGTGACGATGGAGTTGGCTCCCTCCTGGATGGCTTGCCACTCCACGCTGTCCAGGTCGGAGCCCCGGTCGGAACCCGCGTCCTCCTCGGGGTGATGCCTGGTCTCGGCTTTCCGCTCCCTCCCGCCGGCTCCCGGCGCCTTCTGCTTTCTCTCCACCAGCCTGCGGCGAGCCGCGGGCCGCCGGCGCTTGGGCATGGCCGAGCCGATGCATTTCTGCAGCAGATCATCCTCCGAGTTGAGGCTGGGGGAGCTGGGCGAGCCCCCCTGCGCCTGCCCCACTGCAGCTGACCGCGGCCAGGTGGCTTTGCCGCAGGGCTGGCCCCGCTCCTCGCCCTCGGAGAGGTTGGCGTCGCTCAGGGAGCTCATGGAGGAGCTCAGGGAGTAGCACGGCGGCGTCTCGTCGGCGATCAAATTGTTTTGAGGCTTCGTCTTCGCCGGACGGGGACCGGGCTCGGGGTCCTTTTGAGGGACGGAGCCTCCCCAGCGCTCCCTCCGCGGCGCCCGGCCGGGCTGGGCTCTGCTGCCGGACTCGTCCCTTCCCGCCTCGGGCAGCTCGTCCAAATCCGGATCGTAGAAGCAGTAGACGGCTTCCTCCGTCGGCGTGGTGTGGCACAACGACTGGAACACCACCCCGTCCTCCAGAGCATCATCCTTCCTCCCGGGGGCTCCGCCAGCCCTGCCCACCCCCAGCTCCAGGCCGGCTGCGCCCTTCGGGAGGGTCTGGCCCCGCTTCCCCTCCGCCCGGCCCGGCCCCGCTCTGCCCTTCCCGGCGGAGCTGAGGCGGGCGGGGGCCGAGCTGCCGGAGGCGGCCCTGCGGGCCGGGATGGTGCCGGGCTCCCGGCGCCGCTCGGGCAGGGGCTGCTCGGCCTCCTCGCCCGCCGGGTACCGCAGGGTCTCGTCGCTCAGCGAGGCGGCGCTGGAGAAGTTGACGGGGGTCCCGTCGGCCGAGTCGGTGAAGGAGTCGTCGTCCTTGAAGAGGTCGCGGGCGGTGGCTCGCAGGTGTTTGGGGACGCCGGGGTGGGCGTGGGCCGGCACCAGCATGTACACGGGGACGTGCAGCGGCTTCTTGGTCTGCGGGTGCAGCACCTGGCCGGACAGCAGCGAGGTCTTGACCTTGCGGAAGCGGGAGGGCATGGCCGAGCTGATGCACTCCTTGAGGATCTCGATGTCATCATCATCGGGGGGCTCGGGGCGCTCCGCCCTTCGCCGGCCCTCCAGGTACCGCTCCTCCCGCCGCTCCTCCCGCTTCTCGTGAGCCGCGAAGTTCAGGCTGTTCTTCTCCGGGAAGGTGGGAATCAGCTTGAGCTCCACGTCCTTCTGCACGTAGTGCTCGTGGAGGGGCAGGGCGCTCAGGCTGGAGGCGCACGAGAAGTTCTCGTTGGGTTTCTCCACCGTGAAGTAGACCATGGAGTCCAGGTCCTGGGGCAGCTGGAAGCGCTCCTTGAAGTCGGTGATCTCCATGAACTTCTTGACGTTGTTCTCCCACTGGATGTTGAACTGGCTGGTCTCCTTCTCCGGCTGGCAGCCCAGCTCGAAGAGGGGAGTCTTGCTGCGGCTGGGGGGCATGGTCTGCCCGGGGCTGTCGGGCAGCTCGCTGGGGCTGATGGTGCCGCTGATCATTTCACTGCACGGGTCGCTCTGGATGGAGCTGGCGATGGAGGGGCTCTCAAAGCTGCCCAGGGAGCTGACGGAGCTGCAGCGGCTCATCACCAGCGGTGTCTCCTGGATGTAATTCTCCGAGGAGCTCGAGGGCGTCAGGTCCTCCTGGCGCGAGGGCGAGGCCTCCCGCAGGAAAACCTTGTCACGCTTCGGGAAGGGGATGGTGATGGGCTGGGAGATCCCCACCGGTGTGGTGGGACCCAGATCCTTCTCCTTCTCCTGCCTCCCATCCTCCCCTTCTGCCTCCCCTTCCTCCATCTCCAGGATCTCCAGGGAGGAGTCGCTGTCCAGGTCGTTCTCGCTGTGGCTCTGCCCGTCCAGCACATTGTCTGCCGAGGAGAGGGAGGACAAGGAGCTGCAGCGGGAGAAGCAGATTGGGGTGTCCTCCACCGAGTACTTCTGCACCGACTCCTGCTCCGCCGAGGCCGGTGGCTGGGCCGGCAGCTTCTCCGGGATCTTGCTCAGGGGCTCGGCCGCCTGCAGCAGCGCCGGGGGGAGCCAGGCTTGCTTCCTGCCCAGCAGGGAGGGCTGGTGGCCAGCGGCCGTGCTGCTCTTGGCCAGGGTCTCAAGCATGGGCACGTGCTGGTAGGACGGAGAGAGCTTGATGGTGCGAACATGGGGGTCGGTGGGGGGCTTGGTGCCCACCTCCTTCTTCCACTCCGTCTCCTTCTCCGGCACCTTGGGGCTGGGGAAAGTCACCACCTTCTTGGCCCGTTCGGGCAGGTCCCGCTGCTCAGGTTTGTCCTGCTCGGCCGGGTCCCGCGCAGGGGGCTCGGCCCGCTCCGGTTTGCCCAGGATGCTCTTGAGGTCGAGCCGGCTGGGCCGCTTCTGGTAGCGCTGCAGCTCGTCACGATAGTCCAGGAAGGCGGCCCTGGGGCAGGGCTTCATGTGCTCCTTGGTGCAGTAGCCGTCGCTGGTGCTGCCGCTGTTGAGGCTGTCGGTGCTCAGGCTGGTGCAGGCCGTCTTCAGCCGCAGCAGGGTGTGCGCCCGGCTCAGGCTCTCCCGCTTGGCGAAGCCGCCGGCGTCCGACAGCCGGCACGGCGAGCAGGACTGGGCGCGCGCCTCGTGCCCGTCCTCGGGGCCATACTGCCAGTCCAGGCAGTGGTCCTCGGAGCTGAGGCTGAAGCTGTCGTCAGAGGAGTTGTGCATGGTGGAGATGTCCTCCACCAGCTTGTCGATCTTGGCCACCGTGCTGGAGATCTTGTTGGCCAACTTCTCGGCGGCCAGCGAGACGTCGTCCTCGGGCAGCGGCGGCTTCTTGGGCTCGGCCGCCTTCCCGCTGCCGTCCTTCTCCGGCTCCGGGCAGCGCCGCTGTGCCAGCGCCCGCGGCAGCGCTTGGCCCTGCAGGAAGGAGGAGTTGAGGAACATGGAGAGGACGGAGGCGCTGGCCGTCTCCACGCCGGTGGAGATGTTGGGCACCTCGTCGTCGTCGAAGCAGCCGGAGTCGGAGGCGTAGTCCTTCACCAGGCTCTCCATGTGCCGCATCGGCTTCTTGGCGCTCTGGCCCTTCAGGCTCTGCTTCTCCATGGTGTCGAAGGTCTCAGCCAGGTGTTTGGCGTCCAGCTCGGCCTCCAGCGCCTTCTGCTTGCGCATGTAGAGCGAGGGCATGCAGGAGCCCGGCGACACCACGGCCGCGTCCTTGTACTTGGGGGGCCGGTTGGTGAGGAGGTTGCGCAGCGCGGCCGCGCTGCCCATGGCGATCATCTTGTGCTTGGAGTGGATGAGGTTGCGGAGCATGCTGACCGCCCCCAGGTCCCACAGCAGCTCCTGGTCGCGGGGGCTGCGGGCAGACAGGTTCCAGAGGGTGCCGCAGGCGTTGCTGACGATGGTCAGGCTGTGCGAGCGCAGGTGCTGCAGCAGCGTCTGCAGGCAGTTGTGGTCCCGGAGCACCTGCCTGGGAGACAGAGGGGACCCCCCGGCTGTCAGGATGGTCCTGGGCCCCTCCCTGCCCCATGCCAGGGGTGCAAGGTGACCCCACCCCTGCCCAGCCATGACATCCCCCCAGTGTTGTCCCTGGGG
>NC_031797.1:3483780-3484605 GCF_001522545.3 Parus major | reverse complement strand
CCGGGGGGTCACACACCCTGTCCAGCCCTGTCCAGCCCCCCCTGCCCGCTGTCACCCCCCGGGCTCACCTTGCCGGCGTGCAGGGCACAGCGCGTCAGCCCGGTGACGCTGCCCACCTCCCGCAGCACCTTCTTGCTGTTGATGTCAGCGCGCCAGGAGAGGTTCCTCAGGATGCTGGAGACCACCTGGAGGGGCAGGGCAGGGTGGGTGGGCACGGGGACTGTCCCCCTACCTGTCCCCCACCCCAGGGAGCCCCCCCAGCACCCACCTGGTGCAGCTCCTCGCTGTCGGAGCCCAGCTGAGCCACGATGGCCTCCATGCAGCCCCTGCGGGAGCACAGCGTGGCCTGCGGGGAGGACGAGGGTGGTGAGGGTGACGCTGTGACCCCCAGACCCTGCTGAGCCCCCCAAACAGCCGCTCCCCACCTTGTTGACCACATCGCCGAAGGTGAGGTTGGTGAGGGCCATCCCCGCGTAGCGCCGCAGCGCCAGGTTCAGGGGGTCGTTGGTCATCTTGTGCATCTCGTAGTCCACCTGCAGCAGCTCGGCCACCGCCTGCAGCCCACCTGTGGGGCGAGGCAGGGGTCGTTTGGGGTTCCCCCGCCTCCAGCACCCCGTTTGGGTGCGGTGCAGAGGGGAGGAGCCCCCTCCCCGCGCTCACCCAGCTCGTTCATGGCCCGCCGGTACTCCTCATCGAAGGAGAGCTTCATGATGGCACAGGTGGCCTGGCAGATCTGCGGCTCGATGGGGACCGGCACTGCGGGGGGATGCGGCTGAGTCCCCTGTGTCACACACGGTGCTCCCCGCCTATCCCAGCCCCTTCCCA
>NC_031797.1:3480173-3482115 GCF_001522545.3 Parus major | reverse complement strand
CAGCCTGTGATGGTGACAATGGCAGGGCTGTGGGTGACAGTGGGACAGTGGCAGTGGCAGGGCTGTGGGTGACAGTGGGACAATGGCAGCCTGTGCTGGTGACAATGGCAGGGCTGTGGGTGGCAGTGGGTCCGTGGCCATGGCGGGGCAGTGGGCGGCCGTGGCGATGGTGATGGCAGACGATGACGATGGTGGTGGAGCCGTGGGTGACAGTGGGACGATGACAATTGCCTGTGGGTGACACTGGCAGCCCATGGCGATGACGGTGACGATGATGATGGCACGCTGCCCGCCCCGGCGGCTCTGTCGGCGGCAGATGCCGCGGGAGCCCCCGCGCCGCCCGCCCGCCATGGCCTACTTCTGGTCTCCATGGCAACTGCCCATTTCACGGTGCCCGAGCCTCACAAAGCCCTGGCTGTGCCGGTGGGGACAGCGCGGGGACAATGGCGGGGGGGCCGTGCTGGCCCCCTCCTCCTCCATCCCCGGCTGCAGCCGGGAGCAGGGACAGCCCGGCCCCGCTACCTGCGGCTCCGGCTGCTGCGCCTTGTCCTGCGCCTCCATCAGCTCCTTGTCGATCTGCTCCAGCCGGGATGCCCGGATCTGGGGGGGCAGAGAGAGGGGCTTGGAGAGGGCTGGGACCCCCCAGAACCGCAAGAAACGGGAGGGAGGGGTGTAAGTGTGCACGGAGCGGGGTGTGAGGGTGTGAGGAGCTGCTGCAGGGTACCCAGAGCTGCTCGTGAGGCTGCCAAGGGTTGCTCCCATCAGTCTGGAGCCCCCCAGAAGCGGAGCAGGGGGAGTTTGGGGGGTGAAGGGCCCGACCTGAGCCCGCTGCACCATCTCATCGGCCGTCCCGAAGCGTTCCTCCATCAGCGAGCGGATGTGCTGCGCCTCGAACTGCAGCTGCTGCCGGATCAAATCCATCTGCATGGAGAACTGGGGGGCACGGGGGGCGGCGTGAGCGGGGCAGGATCCCCGTGGCCTGGGTGGGGGGACACAGGGGGTGCCCCCCACTCACCGTCTCCACGTGGGGCAGCTCGTCCAGCCGCGTGGCCAGGCTCTGCAGCTGCGCGTAGTACCAGACCTTCTCCTTCTCCTCCTTCTCGATCTCCCCCAGCAGGAAACACCTGCGGGGAGGGGAGGACCCCCCGTCAGCACAACCCCCGGTCCCCCCAGCCCGTTTTATCCCCCAGCCCATCACCTCTCGCGGTCCAGCTCCTCCAGCATGCGGAAGGTGGCCCTGCCCAGCTCCCCGGGGCCGTCCCGGTGCGAGGCGGGGGCCGGCGGGCTCTCCTCGGCGCCGCGCCCCGTGCTCATCACCTCCGGGGCGAACTTGAGGTTGTAGAGGCTGGTGATGTCCATCTGCAGGGCTGGGGATGGGGACAGCGCTGTCAGGGGGGGCTCGGCGGGGTCCCCTCCTCCCCACCCGGCCCGGACACCCACCTTTGAGCTGGTCCAGCACCTCCGTCTGCCCCGAGGACACCATGACTCGGGCCTCCTGCTCCAGCTTGCCCTGGAGGTGCTTCAGGACCTCCTAAAACAGCGATGGAGCCGTTGAGGAGGGGGAGACGTGGATGGAACCCCCCCATTCCGGGGTGTTTGCCCCGTCCCCAGCCGGGGCTGTCCCCACCTTCATGTCCGAGGTTTCATTTTCCAGCTTGGAGAGGTGGTTGGAGTTGTCCTCCAGCTCCCGTCGGAGGTGGCTGTTCTCCTTCTTCAGCGCCTCCACCTGCCGCACCAGCTGGTCGTACGAGGCGATGGAGCCGGACATCTTCACCTCCTCCAGCGCCTGCGGGGGGGTTTGGGGGTGGGCAGCACCCGGGGGGCTCCCCAGCACCCTCACAGCCCCCCAGCACCCACCGCCCACCTGGGACCACGGCACGGAGCTGGGCGCCCCATCACCCGCACCCCCCGAGCCCTGGAAGAGCTGGTGCCCCCCAAACCC
>NC_031797.1:3449193-3479725 GCF_001522545.3 Parus major | reverse complement strand
CCGGGGACCCCTCCTCACCCCCCCAGAGGGTCGGGCCGGCAGCGGGAGCTCCAGGGCCCCGCGGTGCCTTCGTCAGCCCCGCGTGTGAGCGGGGGGAGCGATGGGGGGCAATGGGGGGCCTGGGGCTCCCCTCTTCCCCCACATCCCCCCCTCCACAGCGGGCCAGGGGGGGCAGCGATCGAACCCCCCCCCTCCGGCTCTGACACCCCCAAATCTGCCCCACGGCGGCTCCCTGGGACCCTCCTGCTTCCACGAGACCTTTTGGGTGTCCCAGCACCCCCTTTCCAGCGCAGAGGACCCACAGAGGACACAGCAACCCCCCAAGGCCCCATCGATGTCCTTCACACCCCCAGGAGCCATCTCTGGCCCCCCCAAAACCGCTCCTTCACCCCTGCACCCCACAGTGGTGGGGGAACCCCAAATCCTGCCCTATGGGTCCTGCTGTGGGGTCTCCCCCCTCCCACCGCCCAGATCTGCCCATGTCAATCCCCACCCAGCTGCCGAAAACTCCCCCCCGGGAGGGAAATAACCCCGGGAGGATGGGACGGGAGAGGGCGGGGAGGGGAGGAAGGGTGGAGGTGTGGGATGAGGGATTCGGGATGCGGAATTCGGGATGCAGGGTGAGGGATGCGGGATGAGGGATGCAGGAACACGGAATGCGGGATGAGGGATTCAGGATGCAGAATGCGGGATGAGGGATGCGGGATGAAGGATGCGGGAACACGGAATGGGGGATGAGGGATGACAGAGGCAAGGCGAGGGATGTGGGATGATCGGTGCAGGATACGGAATATGGGATGCAGAATGCGGGAGGAGGGATGGGGGATATGGACCGCAGGACACCACATGAGGGAGGGGAGGTGATGGATGTGGGGTACGGGATGCAGGATAATGGATGCGGGGTACGGGATGCAGGATAATGGATGCGGGGTACGGGATGCAGGATAATGGATGCAGCATGCGGGATATGGGATGCGGGATGAGCACGGCCTGCTGTTGCTATGGTGACAGTGATGGGGGAGCACAGGCGGTTCCCGGCCCTTCCTGAGGACTCAGACATGGAGGATGGGGGTGTTCAGCCCTGTAGGGGATAATGGGAGCCAGGGGCTTCCACTCCTCCAGGGGAACACATTCCCCCCTCCCCAGCACCCCAAACCCACCCAACTGCTCAGTCAGGGCCCCCCCTCCCCTGGGGGACCCCCACCCTGGAAGAACTCGGGGTGCTCCGGCTGCCCTCCCGGGATATTCGGGGGGTTGATGGAGGGGGGAGCTGAGCTCTGTCCCCCCCCAGTTCCTGGCAGGGCCGGCCGAGCGCAGCGGCCGCAGCGGCGCCGGGATCTGCAGCCTGCGGGGAGGGGCTGGGGCCGCACCTGCATCCACGGAACGGCGAGACACAGCGGGAAAGGGGGGCCAGGGCTGCGGGAAAGGGGGGCCAGGGCTGCGGGAATGGGGGGCACAGGGCTGCAGCTACACTTCAGCACCGTGATGGTCACTGTCCCCACAGGACCCAGTGTCCCCCCATGGGCTGGACCCCAGAGGTGGCCATGGGCTGACCCTGGGGGGATGTGACAGCTCGGAGTCTTGGGTGTGTCTCCTCCGACCCCCAAAATCTGCCTCTCCCTGCTGAGGGCACCCCAGGACTGGCTGAGGCCACTGGTGGGGCCTGGATCCATCCAGCAATTTCCTGGCAGGGCAGATGCTGCAGCAGATGAAGCAGCAGCTGCACTGCCCAGCACACCCTGCTGTCCTCCCCACTGCCCACCCCACTGCCCACTGCCCACCCCAGTGCCCACAGCACTCACTGCCCACTGCACTGCCCACGGTCCCCGCTGCCCACCACCCCACCGTCCTCCGCATTGTTCACCACCGCAGTCCCACCGCACGGGATCCCACCCTGGCCTGGGCAGAGCCTGGGGAGCCCTGGGGGTACCCCAAGCTCCCTGCAGCCCTCGGCTCATTCCAGCCTGGCAGCAGCTCTGGGGACAAGGCTGGGGACAGGGACCGCAGCCGTCAGCCGAGTGCAGCCACATCGCCAAAGCCACAGCTGAGCCCCCGGCCGGCTGCGGCTCGCCGAGCCCCCGGGACATTAAACAAACACCGTGTTGTCACCAGCCCGAGCTGATCGACTCGACCCCGGAGACCCCCAACCACAGCAAACCCCCCCCAGAGAGCACAGCCCCCCCCATCTCGAGCCTGCACACTTGGGGCACACGCAGGGACACGGGGACCGGGGATCTGTCACCCTCTGCTCACACAACACCGACCCCCGCAGCCCCCGCACACACACACCCCAACATCATCACCTGGGGATGGCTGTGGGGCCCTGCTGGGCGAGCACTGGGGTCCCCAACACCCCCAGCACGGCCCCCCCACACTGCAGGGCCCCCTAACCCCCCCCACTCCCCAGGGCGAACGCGCTCGGGCCAGCAGCCACCTCCCCATCCCCGCCCGGGGACACCCCCGCCCGGGGACACGGCACCGGGACCCTTGGGGTGCCCCCCGGGCGGGGTGGACGTGCTGGTTTAGAGGCCGAGGTTTCTGAGGGACCGTTTAGGGAGGTGGATTTGGGCTGCGGGTTGGTGGGGAGGGTTTGGGGTGCTGGTTTGGGTGAGGTTTTGGGGCTCCAAGTCGGGGGCTCAGCCGCAATCCCCGGCCCAGCCGCGCTGGGGGAGCAGCGGGAGCGGGGGGGGCTCTGCGGGGAGCCGAGCTCGCATCGGGGCGAGGGGAGCTGCTGTCACCCCAGGGACGATCCCCCCGCTGGATGGAGATGGGATTTGAATGGCGATGGGATGGGAATGGCGATGGGAATGGGGATGGGATGGGAATGGGGATGAAGGTGAGAATGGGGACGGGCGGTGCTGCTCCATCTTCCCCCCCTCCCGCGGACTCCCCGCCGATCCCCGGCATTGCCCGGCCTTTGTCCCTGCAGGATGCGGGGGATAAACGCTGCCCGACCCTCCCGATTCGCCCTGAAGCCCCTGATCGGTTCGGAACCCTCCTGTCCCCCAGTACCCCCCGGTCCCCCCGATCCCGCGGGACGGAGCCGCGCCCGCCGCAGGATGCAGCGCAGCCAGGGCCGGGGGCATCCCCGCCGCGGGGAGGGGGCGCAGATCGGGGCCCCCCCGGTGCATCCAACGCCCCGCAAGCCGACACCGCACCCCGATCCCCCCGGCCCCGCCGTGCAGCTCCCCCCGCTTCCCCCCATCCCCGGCGGCTGCGGCGGCCGGAGACGCCGGGACCCCCGGGGGGTTCGGGGGGTGCGGGGGGCAGGTGCGGCCGTACCTCATCCCCGGCGGTGCGGAGCGGTGCGGGGCGGTGCGGGGCGGTGCGGAGCTGGGCGAGGCTCCGGCGCGGCCCCGAGCAGCCGCATCCCGCCCCCGCCCCCCCGCTCTCGGTCGGGATTTTCCAGCGGCGCCGCCGCCGTTAGAGGGCGGCACCGGGGGCTCCCCGCGCCCCCCCGGCCTGTGCCGGGCGGGGGGAGACGGGACCCCCGGGGGGGGCTCCGTTCCTCTCCGTCTGCCTCTTTTCCAGCTTCCGCAAAAACGCCGGGATCTGCCCCGTCCCCATGTCCCGGAACGCACCTGCCGCTCCCGACCGGACCGGTCCCTCCAGACCGAACCGGTCCCTCCAGACCGAACCTGTCCCCTCAGACCGAACCTGTCCCCTCAGACCGGACCGGTCCCTCCAGACCGAACCGGCTCCCCCGACCGAATCTGTCCCCCACGAGCCGCCCGGTGCCGTCCCCATGTCTTTGGGGACCCACCCAAGGTGTGGCTGAGCCCCGGTGTCCCCCCCGCCATGAGCGGGACCCCCGCCGTGGCCCCTCTGCACCGACCCCTCCCGGGACCGTGGCTGCCGCCATGTGCTCAGGCCATTGTCACCCACCGAGGTCACTGTCACCCACCGAGGTCACTGTCACCCACCTCCCTCCCAGCTGGGGTGTCCTGGCCCTCCGGCCATCGCCTCCCAGGGCTGAGAGTCCCCACACCGCCCCAGCAGGACAGTGACCGCAGCTGGACAGAGACCACAGCAGGACAGTGACCGCAGCTGGAGTGACCACAGCTGGACAGTGACCACAGCTGGACAGTGACCACAGCAGGACAGTGACCGCAGCAGGACAGTGACTGCAGCTGGACAGTGACCACAGCTGGACAGTGACTGCAGCAGGACAGTGACCGCAGCAGGACAGTGACCACAGCAGGACAGTGACCGCAGCTGGAGTGACCACAGCTGGAGTGACCACAGCTGGACAGTGATCACAGCTGGATAGTGACCACAGCAGGACAGTGACCACAGCAGGACAGTGACCACAGCTGGACAGTGACCGCAGCTGGACAGTGACCACAGCTGGAGTGACCACAGCAGGAGTGACCCCAAGCCCTGTTCCCCCCACGGCCACCAGTGGGAGGGAGGAGGACTCTCAAGGTCACATTGACTGAACAAAAAGGGACACTGAGACCTTTCCTGAAGGACAAATGGCCCCAGCACCACTGGCCACGGGAATGGGATGCAGAGGGACTTACAGAGCTGGAGCTGGGCCCCAAGGGACCCTGGCCAGCAGCAGGGACAAGCCAGGACCACCCTGGGGACAAACGGTGGACGATGGTTTCACTGCAGGATGTGGCACTGGTGATGAGCATTGGGCTCATTTGGCTCAGTTCAGGGACACAACCAGATCCATCCGGGATCAACTCTTCTCATCTTCCCTCTCATCATCACCCCCATTCCTGAGAGCATCCCCCAAAACACATCCCTCCCTCCCAGCCTGAGCTGCCACGCCCCAGTCCAGCCCCCAGCCGATGCCACTCGGTGATCCCCATCACAAAAACCCTTCAGGTTCCCAAACTGAGGACTAGGAAATAATGGTTTGGGGTTTTGACATCAGTGATGGGCCCTGGCAGCTTCTCCTGGGACTCAGGCTGGTTCTGAGCCCTGAGAACACCCCTGCCTTCCCCCAATTCCACATTTCCAGTGTTTGTATTAACAAATAAAGTTAAATATTAAAGTGTCATTCCCCACTTCCCAGAGAAGAGCAAGGAATTTCATTCATTTACTAAACCCACACGAAGATTTGTCCGCTGCAGGCGCTGACAGCAGGCAGTGCCAAAAAACCTGGGAATACTCAGGAAAACACCCAATCATGGTGGAGTGAGGAGTTTAACAAACCCCAGCCCCCCACCCTGGGAACAGAGAGTCAGGAGACAGACGGATCCAGGTGGAATTTCTTTATTTACACTGGCAGAGGCTCCCTCCCGGAGTTACTTGAGCGGGATGAAGCGGGAGGAGTGGGTGGCACCGATGCCAGGCCGGCCGTGCTTCACCGGCTTGTACGTGATGGAAAACTCGCCCAGGTAGTGGCCGATCATCTCGGGCTGCAAGGGGAGAGATCCGTGTTGGGGACAGCACCAGGGGGCACAGGGACATCCCCCTCCCTCCCATCCCGGGGCTGGCAGGAGCCTGGCACAGCCGGTTATTGCAGCCAGGCTCCTCCCGTGGTGCCAGAGGGGCTTCCCCAGCTCTGCCCCTCCCAGAAGAGGTGAGGTGGGAGCCACAGGGGCATTTGTGCCCTTCCAGGTGGGATTTAATGCCAGGCAGGAGCATTTAATCCCACTGGTGGTATCAAGTGACACGACCCTGTGGGTAATTCCACTCCTGGGAAAGATGAGGGATCTGTTTCATCCCCGAGCGGTGCCAGCAGGCTGGGAGCCAGGGCTGAGCACAGGCATCACTCCACTGCAATTTCAGTGCTTCAGAGACAGTGCTCCAGGTGGACACTCTGAGCCAGCCCTGCTCCAAGGAGGAGCCTGAACCCCCAAGGATGACATCTCCAGGTGCCCCTCCAGGCTAGCCCTGCTCCAAGGAGCATCCTGGAGCTCCCAGGATGACACCTCTCGTGTTTCTGAGCCAGCCCTGCTCCAAGGAGGAGCCTGAACCCCCAAGGATGACACCTCAGGTGTCCCTCTGAGCCAGCCCTGCTCCAAGGAAGAGTCTGAGCCCCCAAGTATGACACCTCGGGTGTCCCTCTGAGCCAGCCCTGCTCGAAGGAGCATCTTGGAGCTCCCAGGATGACACTTCAGGTGTCCCTCTGAGCCAGCCCTGCTCCAAGGAGCATCCTGGACCCCTCCCAGACACAGAGAACGAGTTACCAAGAGAGAAGTGAACAGCCCAGATGCTGAGCTCAGTGTTCGAGCCACCTGCCAGGCCCCAGCTCACCTTGATCTCCACCTGGTTGAAGGTCTTGCCGTTGTAGACGCCCACCATGCTGCCCACCATCTCGGGCAGGATGATCATATCCCTCAGGTGGGTCTTCACCACCTCGGGCTTCTCCATGGGCGGCGCCTCCTTCTTGGCCTTGCGCAGGCGCTTGAGCAGCGAGTGCTGCTTGCGGCGCAGGCCGCGGTTCAGGCGCCGCCGCTGCCGCGCGCTGTACAGCTGCATCAGCTGCTCGCTGCCAAACGGGGACAGGGACAGTCAGGGGACACCCCAGGGACCCCAAACACAGCCTGGGCTGCAGCCCCGGGAGAGCCCAGAGGCCCCACAGCCACAGAGGCACCCAGACAGAGCCTGGGGTACAGCCCCAGGAGATGCCCAGGGACCCCAAACCCAGCCTGGGGAACAACCCAGGGACCCCAAACTGAGCCTGGGGAACAACCCAGGAACCCCAAACTGAGCCTGGGGTATGGCCCAGGGACACCCTCAGGGACCCCAAACTGAGCCTGGGGTATGGCCCAGGGACACACTCAGGGACCCCAAACTGAGCCTGGGGTATGGCCCAGGGACACACTCAGGGACCCCAAACTGAGCCTGGGGTATGGCCCAGGGACACACTCAGGGACCCCAAACTGAGCCTGGCGTACAGCCTAAGAACACCCTCAGGGATCCCCAACCAAGCCTAGGGAACAAGGCAGGGACAACCCCAGAGTTATCCACACTGAGCCTGGGGTACAGTCTCAGGAGACCACCAGGGACCCCAAACTGAGACTGAGGAACTCCCAGAGACCCCACAGCCACAGAGTTGTTCAGACAGAGCTTGGGGTGAAGTCCCAAGAGATTCTCAGGGCCCCAAACACAATGATATTACCTGGATTGAGACTGGGACATCCCCAGGGACACCAGACAGAGCCTGGGGCGTGGCTCAGAGCCCCCAAACTGAGCCTGGGGTACAGCCTAAGGACACCCCCAGGGCCTGGGGTATGGCCTGGGAGTCCTCTGGGAGCCCAAACTGAGTCTGGGGTACAGCCTGGAGAGATCCCATAGACACCCCCCAATAACAACGTTACCCAGAACAGGCCCAGGGAACCCCACCAGCCACAGTTACCGGGACAGAGCCTGGGGTACAGCCCCGGGGACCCCAAACTGAGCTTGGGGTACGTCCTGGAGAGACCCCCCAGTGCTCCCCAGCCAACGTTATTCAAACCGAGTCTGGGGTAGAGCCCCGGGGGGACCCCAGGGCCACTGTGTTACCCAGACTGAGGCTGGGGTACAGCCTAGGGAGACCCCCGGGGACCCCAAAATAACAATGTTACCCCACCTGAGCCCGGAGCACGGCCTCGAGCAGCTCCAGAGACCCCACACCCACAGCATCACACGAACGGAGTCTGGAGCAGGGCCCCGGGACCCCACACTGACGGTGTCACCCACTGAGAGACTTTAAACAATCCAAAAAGCAGCTGCTGAACGCCCGAACCTCCCGTTATTGCCGCTGGTTGAACACAACCTGAGGATGGGGCAGAAGCAGCCCCCGACCCCCAAAGCCCAGCCCGGGGGGCTCCCCGGCCCTTACTAGGACATGTCGAGCAGCTGGTCCAGGTCCACCCCGCGGTAGGTGAATTTGCGGAAGGTTCGCTTCTTCTTCTGCTCCACCTCCGCCTGCAGCGGGAGACGGGGGTCAGGGCAGGGGGATCAGGGGATTCAAGGCCGCCCGGGCCCGCACACGGAAAGGCCGCGGCCCCACCGAGCCCCGCTGGGCGCCCAGGCCGCTCCCTCCCCTCAGCCCCGATCCCGCCGCGCTGGGCCCCGTCCGGCACCCACGGCCCCCGCAGCGCCCCGGGGAGGCGCATTCCCCGTCCCGCAGGGAAGCCCCGAGCCCCGGGCGGCGCCGCCGCGGCGGGCGAGGCCCGGAGGAGGCGCGGATGGCGGCGGATGGGGCCCGATGGCGCCGGCGGGGCCTCCCCCGCACCCACCATCTTGGCCGGGGCTGCTCGGAAAGGCCGGGCCCGCGCCGGAAGCGGCGAATCTCGCGAGAGCGGCGCGGGAGGAACGGGCGGAGAAGCCGCGCCCGAGCAGCGCTTCCGCCCTCAGTGCCCTTAAAGGGGCCGCAGCCGCCCTCAGGGACACCGCGGGGACACCGCGGGGACACCTGTGAGGGACGGAGCCTCCTCTTCCCCCTGAACCTGCCCCTCGTGATCCAGGGAATCCTCAGGTTCCAATAAATCCGTCCCTTCCCGCTGGCCCAGGGTGGAACCCGCACGGCAGCGCCTGAGGGACGGCCCGGACCCCTCAGCCAGCCCGGGCCCGAGCATCCCGCACCTGCCTGGGGCCACCTTCGTCTTTCACCCTAAACCTTCATCTTCCCACGGGAGGCAGCGGCTCTGCGGCTCGGGGCAGGCCAGAACCGGCTCGTTCGGCACAGGTTGATCCGGTTTGGCCCCCGGCTGAAGGTTCCAGATCTAACGGGCCTGGAAGAGCTGGTTCTGCGCAGACGGGATCCAAAACCGAACGCTTTTATCCCAGGAGAAGGTAAAGCCGCTGGGTGTTCTCCAGGCTCCAGGGAGGTGCTGTGCCGTTTCCGCGGTGTTCCACACTCCTGAGGGAGTGGAGCTGGTGTCAGAACATCGCTGGAGCTGCTCCTGTTCCAGTAGGAATTCCGAGCTCGGAGTGCCACGAAGATTCGGGCCCGGAAGATTCACAGTGAGTGGAACCAGATCCACACAAAATACAAAATACCCTCTGAACTGATGGGAGTCCTGCCAGGAGCGAGCCAGCGACCTCTGCATCCCAAGCCATCCCCAATTCCACCTCATTAACAGTGATTAATTAGACCAGACGGGCTCAGGAGCACAGACAGCCCCCAGTGAAGGATCCATGGGCAGGATTTGGGGCTGCCCTTCAGCCAAGGGACACTGTGACCTCGGCGAGATCCTTTCCCTCAGCTTAGCCCCACAGTTCAGAGCCAAACCCCAGGGTGATCTTCCAGAAGATGTGAGGCAAAGTTACAGACATTGATATCCACTGAATAAATTCCATAAATTACCCAATTTCCTGCAGTGCCTCCAAGTGAAGGGTGAACAGCAGCATTTGTGTCAGTGTCACCATCACGTGTGACCCAACACGGGGCCAGGCCAAGGGTTTTAGGAGCCCTTGTGCAGGTCAGATCGGATCCAGATCAGAGCCGTTCAGCACATCAGAACAAAGCCCTTGACCAGGATGGATCCTGTCCAGGCTGGAGGATCCTTCACCTGGTTGGATCCACTGCAAGCTCCAGCCCTTCACTGGGATGATCTAGTCCAGGTGGGAGCCCTGTGCCAGGAGGGATCCAATCCAGGCTGGAGGATCCAATCCAAGTCCGAGCCCTTCGGGACATGAGGTAGGATCCAAGCTCTTCACCGGGCTGGCTCTGATCCAGGCTGGAGGATCCTTCCCCAGCTCAGATCCCATCCAGGAGTGGCTCCCTGGCAGTGCCACCCGGTGGGGCGGGCACAGGGCACACTGGTGACACCACACAGACCCAGCAGAGCAGCCCCCGAGGACTCCCAGGGCAAACCCACACTCACAAAAGCCAAAAAAACAAAAAAAACCCAGAAAAATGGAGACAGGCTGGTGTTTCTAATCCAAAGGTTCTTGTCTTTATTCAAACCAGGGCTCAGCACTGCTCAGTGCCAAACGCACCAAAACCTTTTTGCCTGAGGGAAATCCACATCTCGCCAAGGCCTCCGGAGCCCCGCGGCGGAGCGAGGGAAGCGTGGAGCCCGGAGCCAGCGCTCCCCGAGTGCCTCTGTGCGTCCGCAGCTCCTGTGCCTGCCCCGGCCCAGCTCTGCCCCCCACAACAAACAGCAAAATACACTCAGCAGGTTTCTGTCAACTCCCAGAGTTTCGGAACCCTCCGCCCCAAGCGCTGCCGTGGGGAGGGAGGAAGGGGCTTGCAGCTCTTCCCCCGCCTCCGACAGCGCTCGTGGAAACCCTGTTTTAAATTAAAAAATAAGCCAGCATACATAGTAGAAAATTTCTCTTAAAAATTTCACAATCTGTAAATGTATATATTTTTTTTTTTTCTTTTAAACATAAAAGTTTACAATATACGGTAAAACAAAGGCTCAGGAAAAATAATTTCAAAAAAAAGAAACCTGAAGTTTTGAATTAAAGCTGAAGACATTTTTAAAACCCTGTAATTTGAACCAGTGACATTTTCTTTATTTGTGCTGATGGGTTAGAGAAAGGAAAATCTTTAAAAACTGCAGTCCAAACACCCACAGCTCTGCCTTCAGAAGCCATCTGCCCCCACCCCCCCCACGAAAAAATTGTTGTTAGGTTTTTCTTCCATCAAGTAATGTGATTGTCACAAGTTCAGAAGTCTGGGATCCCGGGGTTCAGCTGGGCCCAGAGATCCCTGTGGACAGCACTCCCTGATTGCCAGCCCAGGCTAGCGCCGGTAGGGATGGAATCCTTGCACGTTGTGGTTCTGTCCCCGGCCGAAGCCGCTGCCTCCGGCTGGGGGGCCGCTGGATGGCTGCACAGAGGGGCCTCCGTAGGGAGGGGGCTGCTGGCTGGGATCAGAGAAACCTTGTCCAAACCCACTCAAGTCTTGTCCATACCCTGGGGAGAAGGGAAAGGCACAGGATGAGGCTCCAGAAGCAGGATCCCACAGCTGGCACCGCTCCCTCCCAGGAGCACACCCTGGAACGTCACCTGGGAGGAGCAGCAGCTCTGGGGTCCTGCAGGAATCCTCCTTCCTCACACAGGAAATGGCAAAAAGCAGAAGGGAACAGGTGTGCAGGAAGGGGGAGCTGTGTTTGGGCTGGCAGTTCAACCATCTGCTCACAGGTTTGGTGTGGCTCACAGGGAATGCTTGGGAGCAGTTTGATTTTGGGTTGGGTTTTTTATTGGCTAAAAGCGGTCAGATCCAGGACAGGTAAGAGATGGAGCTGGGAAATTTTCCCTGAAACCTCCCAGACTGAGGGTGCAGTTATGAGATTTTTGGCTTTGCACACTCAGCTTCATCACCTGGACAATGAAAAACCTTCCTGCACTGAACAGACAATCCTAAAATTCCCTTTCAAATCACACATAAATATTGGAATCTGCACCACAGACCACTCTGGAATGAGCAGAATTTAGAGACAGGGAGAAAAACAGGCATTTTCTTTCCACAAGAAAAGACTGGCTGGAATTCCTGCAACACAAAATTTACAACTACACATAAATTAAGATGACTGAGAAATTGAGAAATTTAATTCAAATTCTCATAATTAAATATGACTCTTAATCCTGGCATCAGCGCCAGCCCCAGCTCTGAAAGATGCTATTAAGGCTCCTAATTACCTAGAGCATTTCTGCAGTGCTGCCTCTCTCTCTCTGCAGGCTTAGAGCAGGTTTAACTCTCTTAATCCCAAACAAAGTCTCTTAGCACGTCTTCAGCAGTTCAGTTTCCAGCTCTGCCTGTCCCTCAGGACTTTCTGGCACTAATGAGCACTAAAACACAGCGAGCTCAGGCTCTGGGAGCTCCAAATGCTCCTCCTGGCACTTGTTCAGACACAGATAAGCAGGCACCCAAAACTACAAGGGGATTGTTTGCCAAGGGGTGAGGCTGGGAGTGGAAAAACACAAGCCTGGAGTTGCTCTCCCCGCACACAGGAGTGTGTGAGCCCCACAGCACGGGGCTCAGGTTGTTTGTGATGAAGGAAACCCACAGCACACAGCCACACTCAGTGCCTTGGCTGCTGCCCTCCCTCCCTGGCTCTGCTCCAGCCCAGCTGCTCCCCAGGGCTGTGCAGGTTGTGTGGTTTGAGTGTCTGGCTCCAAAGCTGAGCCTGCAGGATCCATCAGCAGGATAAAGGCAGGCTGGGCTGTGGGAGTGAGCAGCGGCAGGCACAGCTCTCTGTGTGGTTTCACCCAGCTGGAAGCACAGCCCTGACACAAAACCCAACCCCTGAGAGCCAACCCTGCCTCTCACCCTCCCCAGCAGCCCCGGCAAGGAACACCAGGGAACTTTCCCAGGTCCTGCCTGAGGCTCCTCCCTGCTCAGCCCGACCTTGGGAGGGCACACAAAGCTTCGGGTGTGGCCTGAAAGGTTTGGAGCAGACAAACCCATCCCAGTGAGAACTGAGGGGACTGCAAGGACGAGCCTCAAGAGCGCCCTGCACAGAGATAATGAATTTTTAATTATTTTAAATGAATGTAATTAATTAATTTGATTTTGCAGGGTGAGCATTAGTGCTGACACTCATCATGGGTGCACACACTGAAGGATTTAGGACACTGCCCAGCATAAACCTTACAGTGCCTTACACTCATCAGGGAACTCTGTCTTTTTAAAGCCCACACGTTTTACACATTTATGTAAATATATGCAAATAAGGGACATTTCCAGAGATGGGGCAGACACAGCTTCTCTGGGAAACCTGTGCCAGGGTTTTAACACCCTCAAAGAGACGTTGTTTTTCCTAATATCCAGTCTAAATCTATTCTTTTCCAGATCAAAGCCATTCCCCTTGTCCTGCCACTACAGCTCCAGATGAAGAGTCCTTTTCCATCAGATCTTTCCTAAACTTCCAACACCTCCCAAACTCTGGCTCCTCACTGACTGTGGCTCTGCAGGGATTTGTGCTTTATTTAGAAGGGTCCAACCCACTCCAAAAAGAGTCTGCAAAGAGCCAAGTTCTGGCAGAACAAGAAAAACTTCCTCGAGTCACAAGGGTAAAACTATCCGTGAAATCAACTGTGTTTGTAAGAAACAAATGAAAAAACATTTCAAACTCATCAACATGAGACCATGCTGCTTAATAAACACATCTCAAAGGCTCCTCTTCCTTCAGAGGCTGCGCTTTACACTGCTGGAACTTTGAATAATATCTATTCAAATAAATTTTGTGAAGTTTTCATTTCATAGCAGTTTCTGCAGGAACTTGAGACAGCACTACCACATGGAGAACGTGTTCCAGCAGAAAACAGCCCAAATCCACGGGGCTGCTGCATAATAAATTCCCTTCAGAAGTAAAAACTGACCAATTACAATCCCTTAAAAACAACATTAGTACAGAGCTCTTTGGAGAGATCTCTGCAGAGATATTTAGAGAGCACAGCTGAAAAACAGGGCTGAGAAGAGCAAGATGAGAATGAGAATTCCCTCTGAGCTCCCTCAGGGAGCAGTAGCAGCAGCAATTTTACTCTGGTGCACAGGCACTTGTCTAGCGATTTTAGAAGAATTTGTTTTTTGTAGCACTGCCTGCCTGGTTTAAAACTTGTTAGCTCAGTGCCTTCTACCTCAAAGTTACCTACAGAGCACAAAAAAAGCTTTGCACAGAACTGCACCTTGGGAGAAATGGGGAAGGGATGGAAAAAGGGAGGAAAAAAGGGAGGAAAAGGCACCAGTTTGGATCCTTACACATGCACTGCCCGTCTCTCCATGCTGCTCTTACTCTTCAAGTCTGTTCTCCAAGCTCTGGAGACACAAAGAAAAGCTCACTACAAGCTCTGTGAAGCTCTTGGAGTGGAAAGTTTTAGCTACAGATTTGGGGAAGAGTGGAAACCAGGAATTCATCCTGGCAGTGCACAAATCCCTGAAGGTTATTTTACAGCACAAAAGCAACACTTTAGAGCTAAGAAAATTCCCTCTGGCTAGAATATTGCATGATTTAAGGATGGCTTGAGCTGGTGGGAGCATTCCCATCCCGGAGAAGTGCCTGCAGCAAACTGTGTCCAACACTCAGGACTGAAGGGAAAGGGGACAAATGCCAGCAGTTACTCACCAAACTGACTATAAGGGAATTCTGGCTGAGCAGTCGGGGGTTTGCTCATGTCCTGAGTTGCCTGAGATGGTGGTGGTGGTGGAGGAAAAGCGAGTGGTGCTGCCCCTGGAGTGGCAGGTGGAGGGGGGACTCCAGGGGGGGCAAACTGGTCAGGTGGAGGAGGTGGAGCACCATAACCAAAACCTGCAAGGACAGAACAGGTGAACATCAATGTCCTGCTGGCCTTTAGAGATGATACAATTTCAAACCAACATTTCTAAGGCTATGAAACCCCAGGTGTTTGTGACCAGTGGCTGCACAGAGATTCACCTTGACAGGTTGGTCACCCCCATGGCTCATATGTGGGAGAAATGTCCCCACAAAGCCATAGGCTGCAGCACAGAGAAAGGGATAAACTGGGGACCAAACTCTGTGCTCACAAACATGAGGAGGAAGCTGTATTATCCAAGACTTTAGGAGGAAAAAGCATCTTGAAATAACTGGGTGCTATTTTCCACCTTCTTCTTTAAACTAGGCTTGTGACAGGCTTTTGAAAAGTTGGCCTGAGAGGTAGGTGCTAAAATCCTATTTGTATTTCCAGCCCCAGTTACAACCCTAATTCCTTAAGCTCCTCCAAAAACCCTGCCTGTGTTTGGCACAGATCACCAGCACTGAGCTCTAAGTTTTCTCTCAGATGTCCTAACAAAGCTGCACAATGTATCTAAATTCATTTAGCAACACAGATTTAAACTAGAGAATAGAAATGATTACAGCATCCAAGAATAAAATAATCCAAGAAAGATATAATACTATAGTTAATTTTAACTCAGAATATATAATCTGGGAAAAATAATTAAGGATAGGTGAAACACAGGAGCAAATCCAAGTCCAGCAAACGATGAGGAAAAGCTGAATTTGGAGCTGGATGTGCTCCAGCCCCTGGAGGTCACTTACTAAACGGTGGAGGGGTGCCATAGCCCTGTGGAAATCCTTGTGGAGGCGGGAATCCCCCGGGAGGTGTGGAGACAATGTATGAGGTAAATGGTGGTGGTGGGGGAGGAGCTCCTCTGCCTGGAGGAGGGGGTCCATATCCACCTGGAAAAGAAGAGAAACCCCAAAAACTGAAGCAGATGAATAGCAAGGAGCTGCTGCTGGAGTCAACTTCCTCTAGGTGGGGTAAGGCTGTTGGGTGGATTTCAAACGCAGCTTCAGCCTTCTATGAATCCTCACTTTGGGAAATATTTGTCCTCCAAGTATCCCCACTGTAAATAATTGCAGTTTAGCATGTAATCCCTTGGTAACAAATTAATGTGGCTGGAGCAGCAGGATGTGTGTCAGCTCCCATTACTGAGCTGCTAAGAATCCACTGTCTTCCCCTTCGTTCCTCCAGGACAAATTCAATCAAGCTTTTAAATGTAGGTTAAATCCTACAGAAATCCACAAATCACTGTGAATGCTCAAAGAAGCTGCACCCGTGCTTGGGAGGATTTTTTCCTTTCAGAACTGGTCCCATATAATGTACTTACCAATTGCCTGTCCAGCTGGCACCCACATCCCTACAACAGAACAAAAAAAGGTCCTTAGACATCAGTGAAGCTGCACACGCCGGAGCAGGGATGATGCAAGAAGGAGGATTTGGCTCTGGGATAGACTGGGTATCCTCCCCATGTCCCTCACAGAGCTATTTTTATGGCCCAAGCAAGATTGTGGGACTATTTCTGAATGTGCAGTTCTGGAAAGACTCTGAATCATTCAGCAAATGACACTCAGAAAAGACAGCAGTTCCCAAACCCAAATCAGATGGAGCATTCGAGAGCTGCCACATACCAAGTGCAAGAAACTACAGAGAACAAAACCCTGGAGAATCCCAGCAGACTACACATCCAAGGGATTCTTAATTTACTACCAGGTTTATCCAAGTTATTTTTGCAGTTTTTGAAGCATAAAAAAAGCCTTTCCCATCCCTTGTGCAGTGCTGAGATTGAAGGATAAATGCTCTCATGTCTGACATTAATCTTTCCAGGAGATCACATATCATTTTCCCTACTAATCACTGCATGGAAAATAATGGGAGTTTCTCAGTTTGCAGATTAGCACATCTGTGCACAATGTCAACCCTCAGCTGCAGCTTTCAAGTTAATCAGCACCGTGGGGAAACGAGCAATCCCTGTGCTGCACTTCCATCCATCGGAGCAGAGATGGAGCAGCCACGCTCCCTGCAGCCCCCCAGGTGAACATTTCTCATCTCTCAGAGCAAGCAAGTCACAGCAACTCAATTATCCCTCTGCATTTCTCCAGAAGTTATCAAAATTGTCTTTGGATGAACTCAGCGTGTTTATCCTGCCTCTGGAATCTTGGGGGGGGTTGCAGCCATCAAACCCAGGCTGCTCCCGAGCCCTGCAGGGCTCCTGGTGTGCACTGAGTGCTCCCTGCACCAGAACTGCCTGGTGCTTTCCCAAGCTACATTAAGCAATAAAATTCAAAGGCAAGGCCATCCATTCTCCCCTCATCCCTTTCAGATTTTCCTGATAACTTCCTTTGAAACTGCCTCATCCTTGAAAAGCCGTATTTCAAGCACATTTGGCACTGGGGTGTTGTGCAGAACTCGCTCCACAGCTGGAGTCACACCTGGAACCTTCCCAACACCTCCTCTGAGTCCCCCCAACCCACGGGGATTCCATGTGGGGAGAGGCAGCCCCAAAGGGAACAGGTGAAACACACCTGGGGCATGTGCCAGACCTGGCACCGCCTTCTGCCAACAAAACGCATTTTTAAGGAAAACCAGTGAAAAAAAACCTCAGGGAAAGAGGTTTATTTTTCCAAGAGGAATTGGGTTTGTTTGGGGAACACTCTGAGTCCCAGTGCTGGGCCCCAAAGGCAGCAGTAATGAGGTGGCACTTGGAGGCTCACACTGGGCTCTCCATCCTCTCCCAGCACGTCAAGGATGTTTATCCTTTGTTCCCACATGGATCTGCTGCTTTGTGGGATCAGCTCCCACCTTAGGGGCTCGCTGAAGGCAATTCCAAAACTAGGGTGGGGCTGGAAATTTATTCCTGCTCTGAGGGAAATAAACCTAGGAGTAACACCTAGGTGAAAGAAGCGAAGTGCAGCGAGCTGGAGAGGCCGGGGAGGACGGGCAGTACCTTGGGGGCCGTATCCCTGCTGCCAGGTCGGAGGGGGCTGCCCTGCCCAGCCGTTGGCAGCGCTTGGCATGATCCTGCTTCCCCACTGGCTGGCCCCTGGTGGCCCCGGAGTTTGGCTCTTGCTATCCCGAGGCTCGGCGCGTTTCACCTCCACCTAAACAAACAGAGGCAGCGCTCAGCGGGGCTGGGGGGGCCCCGCGCCCCCCGGCCCCTCACACACACCCGCAGTTACACTTAAGACTACACTTAGCATCTTATGACTTATGTCTAAGTACTTAATTATTAAAACTTAAGGCCAGTAATTTACAATGTTTCTCAGGTACAGTGTAGGTGATGGTAAGGCATTACAAGTCCTACTGTCGAGGGATTCCGAGAAAAGCATCCTACAAATCACTTCGGTCTCGTTGGCTTGAATCTTAAAACAGCAGTACCCTCTTACAGCAGCTCTGCACTTAAAACAGCAGAATCTTGGACATTAATGACAGACTGATTTCATGTTCAAGGCAGGAGATATGAAGATGATGTTTTCAGTTAAAAAAAACAGAATTTTGAGTGAAGAGGCTGCTCTGAAAAAGGGTACTAATGCTTTAACCAAACATGTTTGGGGTCCATTTGGAAGTGACAGTTTAACCCACCCCAACTAACTGCAATTTCAGCTCTGCTCATACCTGAGAAACACACATTTTTTGATTTTGTTTTTTTGGTATTGTTGTCTTTTTTTTTTTTTTTTTTTAAACTTAAGATTTTATTTAAATGTCTAATGGAAGATAAAGACTTACCTTCCCCAGGCTAACGCTTAAAGAATCTCAGTTAACTCAAACAATGTCAGAGGGAATGGATGTGATAAGAGAATCTTACATTACATCTAACAAAAAAGTAAACAAACATGCAAGTAATAAAAATGGACAGTTGAGTCAATAAGAAGCAAATCTTCATACTGTGTTAAGTCAGTGACAAAACCCCTCCTGTTTTAAAAATTAGTAACCACAGTGCTTAACTTATTTCATTCCAAGATAAAATGTCCTAGTGTTCCCAGCCATGGAATAAGTGCGTTTGACCTACTTAAAATAAGCTGCACATTCAACATAAACCTCTCTCAAAAAAAAATAAAAAAATTAAAAAAAATCCAGTTCTGATTTAATGAAACCCTCTCAGCACTCACTGAAATCGAGCCTTTTTTTTTTTTTTTTTTTAATTTCATGATTAATTTTAATGGGTGCCAGAGTACAAAGAAAATAAATCTCAATCATCAATGGGCCTGAGTAGTATGGAAAATAAAGTATTCAGAATTCTTCCTGCCATGTCTTAAAAGCCATTCATGTTGGAGAACAAACAGGAAACAGGCACAAGGCAAGGACAAAGCCCCCCACACCCCCCCTGCCAATGCCCCAAGGACATGAGACATGACAGTAACCAAATCTCTGTCAGCTCAAGGCCCTTCCAGAGAGGAACCAAGGGAATTTTTCAAAGGACTCAAATTAATGAGTCTTAACACATTTGCCTTGAGGGAATTCGGTTATTGCTTACAAAAGCAGAGGCCTTCTTGCAATTTTAATTTTTTCCCCACCCTTTCAACAACATATGGATTCATTTCAGCAATACCTTTTTAATTACCAAAAAGACAGAAATACCATTTTTAAAGCAGGCATGATTAGGCAGTGAAGGAGAGAGCAGGGGATCTGGAGCTCATTAATCCTTGTGGAAGAATCCCATTAATTTTTCAGTGCACACTTGGAAGCGGGGAATTGCCAATGTGAGCACTGAAAATTCCCTGTGCAATAGGGAGGTTCAAATTCCACACCTGCCTAAAGCCCAGGTTACCCCAAGAAATGAGGCAACTCTATTACTCTGAGCTAAAAAATCTCCCTGAATCCTGCTGCCTTTTTGGTTTTTTTTGTCACTGAAAGGGGGGAGGAAAGGGCAAAAATCGATTCTTTCAGTTTGGAATTGGGTTTGTTTGGGGAACACTCTGAGTCCCAGTGCTAGGCCCCAAAGGCAGCAGTAATGAGGTGGCATTTGGAGGCTCACACTGGGCTCTCCATCCTCTCCCAGCACGTCAAGGATGTTTATCCTTTGTTCCCATATGGATCTGCTGTTTTGTGGGATCAGCTCCCACGTTAGGGGCCCGCTGAAGGCAATTCCAAGGGCAGATCAGGGAATATTTGGGGGGATACAGGTGATCCTTACACACCCCCTGTGTGATTTCCTGCACCTGCTCCCACCTGGGAGCATCACATCAGGAGCCAAGAACTGATGTTCTGGATCCCACAAGGACATTCTTTTGTTCCCATTATCAGGAAACCACCCAGCTCTCCACCCCAAATCAAGTTCACAGCAATTAAAGGCATTATTACACTGCAAACGAACCACAACTCCACTGATGTGCAGAGCATGTCCCCTGCTAGCTAAGGAAAGGCTTATGAAATATCAGCACATCAGAGACTTTAAAGACAATTAAAAACTCATACAATGCAGTCATTTAAGGAATGTGAGAATCTTCTGTATCTCCCTGAACCTCCTCACTCTAAGTTTAGCAGTTTTAACATTTAGTTTAAAATCTGGATATACCTTAAAGCTGTGCAGGGACTTAAATTGACCACAATTTCCTGTGGTTCATTTTTCTTTAAATTACTCTTTTCTCTATGTATAAAACTTGGGTTGTCCTGCAACAATTTATTTTGCTTTTAGGTTTGTGTTTTTGGCTTTTTTTTTCCACAGGTAAAAAGCATGTTCCTTGCTGAGTAACATCAAAGGAGCCTAAAAAATTCCTCCCTATCCAAGCCCCGTTTGCTGACAACACAGTATGAAGATGAAACAACCAGAGGTCACTTAACTGCATTGTGGTTAAATACTATATAGAGTACGTGGGTTGGTATCAAAGTTTCACAGTAAGTGACCCAATTTTTTAAAAAACCAATCCTTCAGAATGTTTCTTTTTTCCTCCCTTTTTCTTTTAAAGTTTAAGATTATATAAAGCAGATTGTCTGACACCACCTCGAGATTTGAGTATCGAGCACACATCTGAAGGAGTGGTATCTTAAACCAAGCCTTGAACAACTCGGATTTCACTGGGATTCTGCTTTTCCAACAGCTGGAAATCACTGATTTCTCTCCTTGCACCACAGCAGTGCTCAAAGCAGAGGCAGTGAGCACCAGTTCATCCCAGTGATGATGATCCCAGTTCACCTGCTCAGCCAGAGCAGCCCCCAGGTCTGTACACACAAGGCCTCACCCCAAGCAGAGCCCACAGCCTGAATCCTCAGGCTTCCACACCCTCCCTTCCCCAGGCTGCCCCCATCCTAACTGCCCTTCTCCAGCAAACTCAGACTTTCCCCACCTCCATGGATAAAGCCTTGAATTTGGACTGCTGAGCTCTCCCATTAATTAAGTTGGATTCCCCAGTGAAATCGCTCGTTGCCCAAGACTTGGTTCTTTCTTAAGGTAAAATAAAACTACAACTACACACTTTTTTGCCCATGATGTCGTGAAAATGCATGTTGACAGCCTGGTCCACTGATTGTTCGTCCTCGAAAGTAATAAATCCAAAACCTAGCCAACGACGAAGAGTGAATCAAGGTAGCAGGGTGTTGTGACACAAAACAGGATGATGAACAGTATTAGGGGCAGACCAAGGGTTCAAGCAGGGGTTTCAGATAACGACACTTGTGTTCAATTGGCAAAAAACTTTGAGGAAACTGCAATGGATACTTCCTGTGAAGAGGCTTTAGTGCCTCGTCTCGATTGCGCGCATGCAGCTTCGAACTGAGCTCGTTAACCGGCTTTTAATTTGATTTTATTCCTCATCCACCTACCAGGAAATGGAAAAACAACTGCTAAAATCAAAATACTTGTGGGACAGCAGATTGAAGTCAAGCAGCTTTGCTGCTCCTCCCTTTGATTCAGCCTAGCTTCCCAAGGAAAACCTATCATATATCCCTGTTCCCCAAAGCTGCAAAGCAACTTCCTCCCAATCCCTTAGCCCAGCTTCCAGTTAGGGAATATTTTCCGTGGAAAATAAGAAAGTTAGTTTGGAAATGTAGCTGTTAAAGCATGAGGAATTTTACCACTCCATGGATGAATGAGAAGCTTCAGAAACTAACAACCTACATCAGAGGTTCTCAAGTTTTCCACACCTTGGAGAAAAAGCACGGAACAGGTGTTACTCCTTCCCAACGCTGCAACCCCCGGTGAGGTGTTGCTCACAGAACGTGGTGTTGCTGCCACATCCTGAATCTGTTTCATTTCTTGGATTTCCTGTTGGTTTCCTTTTGAAAATCCACACAACTTCCCATCCTTTTTGGATTCCCTTCTGCCTGAGCACAGCCCTGCCTGCTGGCAGCTCAGCTGGAACCAGCAGTTTTTTTATGCTTGGAGAAAAGTCTGGGAAAGGAGGCAAAGCTCCCCTTTTGGGGGTCACTCTGAGAACCACTGCACGTAGGTTGTAGCTGCTGACACAGCCGAGAGAGTGGCAAAATAGTGGTTAATCCCCCAGGACACGGCGGCTGCTTCATGCCATCACCCACTGGCTGCTGGTGGGGACAACCCAGGGCAGGGAGGGACACATGCAGTACAGGAATTGTGCCATTCTTTGGATCAGCTACGGAGGGGGGGAGAAGGGGGAAGAGCAATAAAAATTAGAAAAGAAACCCGAGGTGCGGCGTGGGAAGCGTTTATGGAACATGGATGCGGTTCTGCTTTTCTGAAACCCAAGATTTCCCCCTTGGTTTGCGTTTTGCTTTGCAGCTAGTGCTGACAGCAGCCAAATCTTGCTCTAAAGCGTTACAGAATACAGGATCTAGCACAGGAATGTCTCTCCACGCTTATCCAACTGCGTTGGGTAAGCCCAAAGAGGCCTAGTGTAGAGAAAGTTTATATATATATATATATATAAAAATACACAAAGATACAGGCCAAAATAGATTCCAGCAGGTCAAATTCTGCTGTCAGCAACAAGAGCAAAAGACATCACTAAAATAAACTGAAAATAAAAAGGAAAAAACTTGGCATTTCCCACACACAAGAGACTGGCAGTATAAACGAAGTTTTGTGGAGCTGTGATGAAAGCTGCCTCGAAGCTGAGAGCAGCATTTCATCACAATATATTTGTCTGAGTTAACCAGAAATCCGAGTGTTGGAGCCAAAGGAAAAGTGTTTGTATTTAAATCACGTTTAGTATTCCAGCCTTTGTCTAAAAAGAGATGGGGAAGAAAAACAATGGATTCCATCTGGATGTGAAGATTGTTGTTAAATTTGATTCCAAAGCTAAAGGAGGGGAACAGATTGTTGGGAAGGGGTCGGAGGAGTGGAACAGGGAGAGCAAGAGGTCATTGAGGAAAGCAGTAAATAAATTTTAAAAAGGGGATTTAAAAGGGTCAGACAGGTCAAGATAAGGAAGAGTGAAGAAATCAGAGTAACACAGCAAAACTCCAAGGTAAAGTTTTGAGCAGAAGTGGTGAGAGCCACAACCCACAGCTTCAGTTTTTGAAGGACAAGACTCTGTCAAAGGCTGGAGAAATGAACTGCATCCAGCAGGAATCCAACAAGACCTGAGCAGACTGACAGGGATGGTCTGCAGCCAAAGGAGGAGGAGGAGATCAGACACAGCAAGAACCTGGAAATCCCTTCCCAGCTGTTGGCTTGGCCAAGAACAGGAAGCAGGAGAAGCTGAGACTGCACCAAAGCTACTTTGTTCCCTGAGAACTGTGACACAGCTGCTGCGCTTGGGGCTGTGGGGAGAGTTTGGATGAGGCAGAGCTGGCAGGAGCAGGCAGGACTGGGAAGAAGCAAAGATCACGTGGATACCTGACCCCAGTCAGCTCCTCAAGGACATCACCTGAGAATTTGGTGCCTCCTGAGGAGCTGGAGGTAAATGGATGCTACAGGGATTAGGAACAGGGATCATCTTCCCTCCTCCTACCACTAAACCAACATGCACTTCCAAAGGAAGGGTAAAGTGAATGGGAAAAGGCAAAATTCAGAAGGGTCTGAGGAGAGACTGGCCTGTGGAATTTTATCTACAGTTATTAAAAGGGTAAGGGGACAGAGCAGCAAGAAAACACAGAGCAGAGAGAGAAGGCAAGAGAAAATGTGTTCTGGGATGCACAACCAGGAATACCCAATACAAACTCGAGGAATTTTTCCTAGCACCCCCCAGGGACTGCCAAGGCCATTTTGGGAGATGACTGTTAGTCAGCACACTAAAAAAAGCCTGGAACAGCACAGAAACGAAAGGCAGAGGGACAGGATTCAAGAAGTGCTTAAGAAGTCTGATGAATTAGGGGAGGAAGTTTTCTGTGGGTGGAGACAAGACCTTTCCCACACCTGGCACTTCTGCTTTGCACCCCATGCCCTCCTTTGCCTGTTTTGTTTTTAGTAGAGCATGAAGCAGAGAAGCCATTAATTGAGACAGGATTAATCCAGACCAGGCATGATGTTTAAGTACCTTTTGCACAGAGGCTGCAAGGCTGGGATTAAATATTGCAAAGATAGAGATGATACAATAATTAGTGCAATATTTCAGAACTTCAGCCCCAAATCACATTCGGATGCCAGTGTCTTTGTCTCCTCTATCCAAAACCAGCTGCTCTAGAGCATTGAAACAGGTGAATTTATGTGCTGTTTAAATCAAAGGTATCTGTTGGAAGAAGATTAGGATAGCTAAAGCAAGAAAACAAAAAAACAAATATATTGAAACTTCGTTTACACTCCAATAAAAGACAAAGCCCGTCCCTCCTCTGACTGCGGAACTGGCCTGTACCTCTGTGATAAATTATCACCTAGAGAGAAGAAATCTAAAGAGATATCGTTAATCACAGTCAAACAATTCACAAAGAGAAAAGAAACAAAAAAAGAACTTACTTAACATTACCATACTTTACTATGAAACACTTAAATATGTCACTAAGGATGTATGTCTAAATTAAAAATAAAACTAAGACTTAACAGCTTAATAAATATGAAGTGAAGGATATATTTCTTAATAATGAGGCAGAAGAGAAATGAAAAGTTCAGATGGCAAACTATTCTCTAGCATGTCCAACATGCTACAGGGTGGGAGCACAGCTAAGCTTCACGTGCCAAAATATTGCCTCTTCCTTGGCAAACAGATGGTGGATGCAAAGGGACGTGGGTGACATGGAAATTGCTTCATATTTTGACCAAAGGTTCCCAGCTTGATTCACTATCTAGTGAATCTTTCAGGTTTTGGGGGCTTTTTTCCCCTCCTCTCTTAAAAATCAATCTGGTATATAAGGATTGTGTATCCCAATTAAAAATATACATATACATATAGTTCAGAATTAGTTTGTTTAAGAAGAGTTTTTCTTTAATTTGAGGTGAAGCCATTTAACCAAAACAAAAAGCAGGTGATGGATGGATTCTGTCCTGTCTTGTGCTCTGGCTGGAGCACCCCACATGCACTTGCAGACCCAACGTACCTTTCATGTGGAACAGGAGGAAAATCTGATTATTTTTTCCCCCCTCAAAAGTACCTTAAGCCACAGGAGTGGCTCGAGAATCAAATTTCATTCAACTATAAAAAAACCCCCAACCCATCAATGAGCATGAAACATCTGAGTTGAAATGCACAGACCCAAGTGAAGCTAGAGATGAAGAGTCTAGACTTGAAGTGATGTTTGCCCAGTGAATTATTCTTTTTCCTGAGGCAACAGAGGGAAAAAAAAAATCTACCTTTTCTGATGGTGTGAAATAGTTTGCCATCTGACTATAGGAGAGTATGAAGAAATTTCAAGGACAAACTAGATCAGCCTTTACCTCGGGGCCTCTGTTTCTCTGCGTCATAGATCATTACAACTTCAGTGACCTGGAAGAGAGAAGGGAAATTCTACTCCCTGTGCTACCAGGGGAGGGCTGGAACAGTCACCACCGGCTGATTCCTGCTCTCTACTCACAAAGCACAATCCAACTGCAGCCATCATCCCAGCAACAGCACAAAACCAGGGAATATTGCTCTTCCTGGGAGTTTAGAAAGCCTGACTTCATCTCTATTGTCTCATCACAGCTAACATTTTAATTTAACATTGAGGCTTTGCACTATTTGTACCCACTCTATGGCCTATTACACACCCCAAAGCTTTGTTTACCAGTGTAGCTTTTTAAAACATATTTTTTTCCCCATTTTTAACCATTTTCACTTTCACCATGAAAAGCAGCTTGAGCTGCAGGCAACACTGGGAACATGCAGGGCTCCTCTGATTGAATTACTGCAGCACCAGAGAGGCCCAGAGCACGAGTTCACCAATGCTTTAACAGCTTTACAAAACCCCTCTAAGTTCTGGATGAGCAGTATCAGTGTGATTTTAACCTAAAAAAAGAAAAAATGGAAACTGCAAGCTGTTCAAGGGCTTCAGGATTATTCTTCTCAGAATGAGCACCACAATAAGCTACAATTTAAATAAAACCTGAGGTGTAATGTTTATATCAACATTGAAACAGCTGAAGGGAACTGCTCTGAAATCTCTCAGATGCAGAAAATGGTCACAAAATGGGTGTGATTTTGCAGAATTGCATCTTCAAGACAATCCTAGGATATTTTTACTCATGAGTAAAAATGAGTTTAAAACCTGACACAATTTTATCTTTACTTACAGCTAGAAAACATTTGGGTTTGAGCTGCTGCACTCACTTGAGCACATCCTGCTGGATGTTCCCAGCTGGGGCTGGGGGATCCATGTGGGGATTATGCCATGGGACAACCAGTGCCAGATTTGTCCCTCCACTGCTCCATTTGGATCCTCTTCACCCTGGCCTTAATGACCCAGCAATTACCCAGGCTAAAAATCAGTGCCTGCCTTGGGCTCTTCACTCTGGTGGCCACAAAATATTTGTGAACTCCACTGCTCCAAAGGGACTTGTTACAACTCCAGGAAGATTTTCTGATTTCCATACTATGAGCAAAGTGCTACTACTTACTTTTAAGGGCACTTCCAGTTGTGGCTGCTGCCTTCTACATCTGCAGGACATACCCTACATCTCTCCCCAGCATCCAGGGCACAGCTGGAAAGCCAAGTCTGTGAGGAAGAGCCTTTAGAAACTTCCCACAGCTGTGGAAAGTGCTCCCTGTTTTTATTATTAAGTCTACTGCAGCCTTTCAAGCTAAAGAAACAGTTGTTAGCTGTTGCTTTTTGTGTTTTTAAATAAATTATCTTAATGGAATTTTAAACACTGATTTAACTCTTGATAAAGCTAAGAATTTGTTTCTCAATAAATGCTTTGCTGACACTAAGAAATGTTAGAAAAAGGTTGTTGAGGAAAGTATCAAAAACTACACTAAATGGCAGCTAAGTTCATTTTCACCAGCACATTCCTGAATTTAACTCAGGCAATCTTTAACTTCCTCAAACTTATTCACAGCTGAATTATTTCATTCAGTAGTTTATCATATTAAATGGGCAGTGAGAGCTGGGATCAATGGGAATTAAAGCTAAATAAAAAAGTAATACAGAAGATACAGTAATTTCAGTCCAAAGTTACAAACTGAACTAAAGAAGGTGCATGAGGAGCAGTTTGTCTCAGAATGGAGGTTCTAGGGACACCAGAACTAAGTTCCAGCTGAGATGGTTTGAAAGCAGCTACTGCTCCCAAAATAATGGCATGAGATGCAAATTAAACCTGTACACATAGGCAAATACCAGGATCTTAAAATTCAGCCCATTAAGAGACTCACTGTTCCCAAAAAATAATCAGAAGACAGTTTTAATTGCCCAGCTGAAAGTCATCAAGAGAAAGGGGGATGGAGGTGGAAATATTAATAATAAAAAGAATCATTTTTAAGCCACCTCAGGAGTTTTTGGAAGAAGGGACAGAATAATGCATCAGGTACACATAAACATGAGGAGTCAGAAGCAGCAAAGTAAATTCCACACAAGCAGCAGGTTCTGTCAAGGGACATTTCCAGATGATGGAAGTTTCTCACAAAATGCTTCAGGTGCTCCTCCAGCAATTTGTCCAAATTACCCCCAGATTTTACAGCTTGAGGAAATGTGAGAGGAGGCAGCAGGGAGGGGAGGCACCTTCCCCCCCAGGACTCACCACTCCGAACTTCTTGAAGTATTCCCTGAGCTCTGTCTCGCCACAGTTATGAGGAATCCCACCAACAAAAATTTTATTGGATTTATTGTTATCGCTCCTGGATCCTTTCTGCTAAATCAAGGAGGAGAAAATTCAGTCAGAAGGATAATAAGGGTAAGGGTGGCTGCTTCTATCATTTTACAATGAACCATGAACAATGGGCTCTGGCAGGCTGAGAGGAGAGTTCCAGCCTTGAAGTCTCCCAGGCATGAAAGGGAAGCACATTCCAAGCTCAGAGGTTCAGTGTCCCCTGTTCTTCAGAGGACCAGGAATCCAGGGCCTGTGTTCTGAGGCCACTGACTCATTCTAAACTGCAATCTGGTGAAGCTGCAGGGTGTGGAGTGGGCTGGAACAGCATCAGCCCTGACAGTGCCCTTCCAGACACTGCTCTTGAAGCTGAACTCCAGTAAAAGCATCGCTAAGAGCTTAGGAAACACCACACCCAAACTGACACTGCTCTGCACAGGGCCTGCCCATGGAAATCTGAATTAAAGACATTTCTTAGAAATTAAATTTAAACTCGAGCTCTGCATAGAGACTTCTACCTTTAAGACATGGATATAATCAAAAGGAATTCAAGAGAATTCAGACAACAGGCAGGGATCTTTCCTTACCCATCCTTCCTTCGGCCGTGTCCGCTCTGGCTGCATCCCCCGAGGTGTGCATGGCTTTGGATCAATCTGGAAGAAGTTCCAGTTTGGTCAGACCTCAGCATGCACAATTTTGCTCTAAAAGTCACGTCTGTGGCAGCTGAACCCAGCCCTGCTGACATGCAGCTCCTCAGAGCTCAAGGCAACACAAGCCACAGAGTTAGAGCTGCCTTACAATTAATCATTTAAACCAACAACCAGGTTAACTTTGACACTCTGCAAATAAGGAGCAAGAATTTAAAGCAAATCTTTGAATCTGGTGCAGGAAAAAAAATAACACAAAAGTAACTTACATTTCGGCCATCTAACGTATGAGGTCTGTTGGCCAGCACTGTTCCCACACAGTTGGGATCTTTAAATTTGACAAATCCAAATCCTCGAGATTGATTTGTTGTTTTGTCTTTCATTATTACACAGTCTACGACTTCTCCATACTGGGAGAAGTAGTTACGAAGGGTTTCTGTTCAAGAAAAAAAAAAGCAAGTATTAAAAAGAACCAGATATTAACAACATCGGACTCTGTTTGCAATTATGACACAACAGATCAGCAAACATGGAAAACAACTCCAAACTCATCTTTTGAAAATGATCACATCTTATTTCCTGTAAACAAATGGCAGACAACAGTTTATTTCCACTCATACAAATGGAAAATAGTAGGAAAGTGATTCTAAAACAGTTGTCTGTTGAGCTGACAAAAACTTCAGCACCAAACAATATAAACCTAAAAGTATTAATATATTTTAAAAAAACAGATATGATTACATATCTGAGCTGTCTCTCTAGAAAGTTTTATTAATTAGCAGAGGAGGAGGAGGCTCTCAGCCCAATCTCCTCACCACAGCAATGCCTGTCAAAGCTCCTGGCTGGGTTTTCACCATGGCCCAATGCCTGCAGCACACACTGCTCACCTTGTGTCGTGCTCCAGTCCAGGCCACCCACGAACAGCTTTCTGCAAGCAAAGCACAGGGCAGGTTTAGGGGCTACAGCAGATGCTCCATCTTATTGAAGGCACAGCTCAGCTCTTCTGGACAGGTTTGGGGGTACCAGGCCCTCCAACATGCCCCACAAATCTGGTGCTGCACTCCAAGCTGCTGATTAAACCAAACCCTTCCTCCATCCCTGCTCTCTGCTGCTCCCTCACTCACCACAAAACACTCACTTGGCTGCCAGCACCTTCTCGTGGGGTGAAAGCAAAAGTAGAAGTGCCAAGCTGAGGCCTGAGACAGAAGCCAAACCTGTGCAGCAGGTACTAAATAACAGAGCAGCACTAATCCAGCAGCAGTTGTGAAACCATGGTACAACCCAGTTTCAAGATAGCGCCGAGAAGGTGAGAAAGTCACGGCTAAACCCCAAACTAAACTGCTTAAAACTGATTCAACTCTTCCTCTGCAAAGAACACCCAAATCTGCAGGGTTTCCTGTCTCAGCACGCCCAAGGACCTGGGCAGGTGCTACAGGAGCTCCATGCCAGGCTGCCGGATCTGCAGCTCTTTATCAACTCCTGGGTGTGACAAAAGTTCCAGCAGTCACTTACTCAGTAATTAAAGGCTGGTTACAGCCACCTCAAACACTCTGAGCTTGTCAGTACCAAAAAAACCCCTCGCAGCTTCCTCCTGAGGAGCAGCACCAAGCTCTGCTCTCTGGGAGGAGAGGCAGGACCCAGGGAACAGCTGGAGCTGTGCCAGGGCTTGGGATGGATCTCAGGGAAAGGTTCTTCCCCCCGAGGGTGCTGGCACTGCCCAGGCTCCCCAGGGAATGGGCCCAGCCCCAAGGCTGCCAGAGCTCCAGGAGCATTTGGACAGCGCTCTCAGGGACAGGTTGGGATTGTTGGGGGGTCTGTGCAGGGCTTTGATGATCCTTGGGGATCCCTTCCAGCTCAAGAAATTGTGTGATTCTGTGAAAAACTCTGCTGTTAATAGTTCTATGGCTCTGCACAGACAAGCACTAGGGTAGTTTATTTTTGGGGGGAGCCCCCAGTTTTCCACTGGACCTCAAAGAGAAAAAAACACCTGCTTTGTCTTCTACTTGCCTTTACCTATACTCAAGTACAGCTGAGGGCGGTGAGAATTCCTGCATCCTCACTTACATGGGCAATGTTGAATTTCTCCTAATAAAAAAAAAATTAAACTTCCTTTCACCTGCTCTTTTCAGGAGCAAGTAACGGCAGGGAGAGCCCAGTGATCCTCAGTAAGAGCTGCAGGTACACTGGGACTACCAGGGAAGTGAAAACCTTGCAACTGGAAGTTCCTGTGGAGCAGGACAGCTCACTGACAAAACCAGCCTGTCCCTTTCTACTTTGATTCACTTCTCTGTGATAGAACATCATGTCACGACCCTTCTGCACCAGCCAAAGTGACAAAATTCAATACTACACAGCACCTACGAGCCTTGTTCCATTGAGGCTAATTCTGTTCCTAAGTTACAAGCTGAGACGTGACACGAGTCTTGTCTTTCACAAAAACAGACCAACTGTTAAGTGCTGATCAAAGCATCTCCTTGAGCAGCCAGCAAACAACTGAGCTGGTGACAACGACGGCAAAGACAGCCCTCAGTGTCACAGCAGACAGCGGCTGCCTCTGCTGCCTTATCCTAATGCAAAAGGACGTGTCAGCCCTCCCGAGAGCAGCACGGGGCACCACCCGGCACTCCTCCCCTGCCCTCCCGAGAGCAGCACGGGCACCACCCGGCACTCCTCCCCTGCCCTC